>NC_142081.1:145976049-146279079 GCF_054644295.1 Miniopterus natalensis
TTTAAGTCTGCCAAGACAGAATGCTTAACTACAGGCTTTGCTTATTTGGGAGTATTCTATATAGTCCTTAGAGAAAATGCTATAGGTATTTATGATAGTAAATATAAGCAACAAAAGAGAAATATGAAACAAATGTGTCAGTGAAGTTTTTCTGTCTATTGAAGAATAAGTCAATTGAAATCAACTTATTAATTAAAATTGGCTAAGTGGGTAGGTAAAGGTTGATTTTTTTTTCCCCCCTGAGAGAGATGTTTTTACATGATAACAGTCTTTGATTTAAAAGAGCTTATTCATAACCCTTAATGTTATCCTATCAAATGTAAAATGGTGAAAGCTGGAGTGTGAGCCTTGAGCTGAAGCTGTGACAGGAGTTTTGCAAGTGAGGGCCAGGCATGGCCTGGAAGCTGCATCACCGGGTTAAGCACTGGGAAGGAAAACCCACAACAAAATGCCTGCCCTCCACTACGAAAGTCAGAAGTGGTTCCAACAAGCCTTCCTCTGCAGGAAGTCCACATGGTCCTCATGCACACAGAACCCAGAGGGAAGCTGCAGATATATCCTCAGAACTAATGAGAGTTCAGCAAGTTTCCTCAATGTCAGATTAATATATAAAAATACACTCCTATATACCAACAGTTATAAAATGAAATTTATGTTAAAAACCTACCTACATCCCTGGCCTGTTTGGCTCAGTGGTTAGAGTGTCGACCTGCAGGCTGAAGGGTCTCTGGTTTGATTCCAGTCAACGGCACTTACCTCGCTTGCAGGCTGTGTCCCTGGCCCCGGTTGGGGTGCCTGAGGGAGGCAACCAGTTCATGTGTCTCTTTCACATTGATTGATGTCTCTCTCTCTCCCTTCCACTCTCTCTGAAAAGCAATGGAAAAAATATCCTTGGGTGAGGATTAAAACAAAACAAAACGAACCTACCTACAATAACAATAAAACTATAAAGTACTTAAGAAAACTCTAAAACGTGCATTAAATTATAATATTTTATTACTTTATAGCCTAATACTAGTTTTCATAAATTTTTCTTGTGTGCTTATAGTAGATTTCTCAAATCATTTGTTAGAGAAAATGTCCATTTATGTCCTTTAGTAGAAGCTTGTTAATTGTGCTGCTCCACATGAATTGGTGCAATCTAAAGAACAAAATAAATGAACATACAAAATAGAGTTACCGATAAAGAGAACAGGTTGATGGATGCCAGACGGGAGAGGTACCAGGGTGCAGAGTAAAAAAAGGTGATGGGATTAAGAATTACTAATTAGTAGTTACAAAATAGTCACAAGATGTAAGGTAAGCATAGGGAATATAGTCAACAATACTGTAATAACTATGTAGAGTGCCAGTTGGGCACTTGAATTATTGGAAGGAACACGTTGTATACAACCTATGTTAATGTCTATTCCCTGTGCTGTACACCTGAAACTAAGATAAAATAGTGTTGAATGCAAACTGTAATAAAAATGTAGAATATTAAAAATTAAAAAAATAACTACATACCCATATTCTTTAAATTAAAGCCAGTAAGTTTATAAATAAATAAATAAGTGTATAATAACTGGACTGTTTAAAAAACTCAATCTTTGAATTTAAACTGGTAAATTTAATCCACTTTATTATAAGTGTTTATTGTGATTGTGAATATACTTGTGTTTATTATTCCATTTTATTTTGTACTTTAACTTACTCAGCTATCTCTGTGCTTTTTACTCTGCTTCTTCCTTGCTATCAGTTTTTTTCTTTCATTTATTGATATTTTTCTTCTTTGGATTGGAAATTTTACATTCTTTTTCTAATTTTTTAGTGCATAGTCACATTTGTGATTTGCATATATATCAATCTGAAATGAATCTATATCTCAACCCTCCCTTGAGCAAGACAGGAACTTAGAACGCTTTAACCCTGCTCATCCCTTGACACCTTTCATGTCATTATTTTTCTAGGTTTTAACTCTACCATGTTATTCTAATTCCATTGACTAGTCATTATTTTGTCACTGTTTTATGTGGTAAATATTTACCACATGCTAGCAAAGGTTGTTGTCATTACTACTTGCTGTATCTCAGTCCTGCTTTTGAGGTTCAATTTCCATTCCTAAGATGGAGCTTTTAAAACAGCTTCAGTGAATTTGATAGTAGAAAACACTCACTATTGATTGGAAAATATGCTTACTTTGCCTTCATTTTTGAGTAACAGTTATGGCAGAGGTTGTTAATACTCTCCAAATATCCAAGTACCCTTGTCCCCACGTCCAATTCACCCGTTAGATCTGATGTTCCATCTGAAAGATTTATCTCAAACACGTCCTTTCTGCTTTACCAAATTCCACCCCAGTCTGGGTCCCTTCTCTTTATTCACTGGATTACTGCAGTGCTCTCCCAGCTATTCTACCATGCTTGCCTCTAATTCTTGAGAGTGAGCTCTTAAAAAAAAAAGATTTAAAAAGATATATATCTTTATTGATCTCAGAGAGAGGAAAGGAGAGGGAGGGAGAGATAGAAACATCAATGATGAGAGTCATTGATCGGCTGCCTCCTGCACACCCCTGACTGGGGATCGAGCCCGCAACCAGGGCATGTGCCCTGACCGGGAATCGAACCCCGATCGCCTGGATCCTAGGTCAATGCTCAACCGCTGAGCCACGCCCGGCCAGGCAAAAAAAAAATATATTTTAATACTTAAAATCATTCAATAGCTTAGAGAAAAATACATTTAGAGTGAAATCTAAATTCCTGATTTTTATTTACAAGGCTGTGAGTGGTTTGTTTCCTGCTCAACATTTCCAACATACTGTTCTGTGCTTCCAACTGAAAACTGTTTTAAATTCCTTAAGAAAACACAGTTAGAAAAGTGAATATGAATAATTTTTTAACACTTTTCACCCTGGCATATGACTCTGTAATCTGATCCATTCCTACATTTCTTTTTCTGTCAAACTTGGTTTTCATTACACATCATTAAGAGCAACACTGTAATAATCTAGGTCTTAGATAGAATACAATTACATTTGGGGCACCAAATATATTACCATTGTTGATGAGGCACTTATTAAGGCATAAGGATTATTACTATGATCTCCCAAATGTGTCTACTAAATTCATCACAAATATTGAAGGAGGATACCATTCACATTTGGAAGAGTCTAACTTCGTTACTTCAAACAACCTCCAATTTAATTATTTTTGTGTTAAATTGTCTTTCTATTAAAAGTTTATTAAACATTTCCAGGAAGTTAAATGCTAATAGATAGTAGGTTTAAAAGTTTGTTATCAATTCTACTATATCTTTTAAAACTCATTTAAGCAAATAACAAAAAGCTTCCTTTAATAGGCAGGCCTCCCAAAATTTCAGTTATATTAAGATTACCTGGAAATTCATCACCAAAGTTGTATCTGATTAGGTAGCTATTGAATTTCTTTGGATAGTTTATTTTGTTCACTTTTCTTATATCACTTAGCCAATGCAATTCTTTAGACTTTCACTGGTGGGAACTGGGACAATATGACTGTGCAAGGTACTGCATTAATGAGGCCAATATATCAGGTGTTAGAAAACTGTGGGGAAAATAGTAATTATATACATAAGGGAAATGGATGGGTGTCGCTAAGTACAATTGATGTCTTGAAAAAGAATAATGAAAGACTGAGAAGATTAACTGGGAATTAAAACTAAGTGTGAAAGTCAGGTGTCCTCCTGGTAGAATATAAAGAAGCTCTCACTTCTTTAAGCTTGAAGGCAGAAAATTCTATGGACCAGAACTTAATTATAAGTATGGCAGAGCTCCTCGGAAAGTTACATGCCAAACCTAGTCAAATTGGCTCGCCAAAGGTCAGGGCCCAGAGTTGTGGAATGGGCTACCTGTGTTGAGGCACTCAAACATTGAATCCCTAAATATTCCTGAACTCTCAGCCAGGCAAAATGGCCCACCCCTCCTTATTAAGGGCTAGTACTTTCCCTGGCTTGTGGAAGACATAAAGGCTTCTACCCACAAGAAAATATGACACATACAATCCCCAACCCCTCTGAATCTTCCCTACCTCTACTTCTGGACACTAAGACAATAATTAGGGCTAAATACCAACACAAGTTGGCTAGGGAAGTGTTGTGCCTGATAATGGAGAAAAAGAACTATATTCCCTAACTAAGATCTCAGCAACACACTTCTGGAATGGCTCTCAGAAGCTGAAAAACAAATCAAGAAACAAGACAAAATGAGTAAGAAATGACACAATTATCATACCAGAGAAGAAGGAATTTAAAGACTCAGCAAAGAGGGCATGCTAGAATGATTATACTATGCAAGGTCTGAAATACCACCAATCACTATGTTCCTTAGGAGCACCCAGAGTGTTTATTATTTAACAAAGCCATAAGAAGTGTGTTGGTGATAAAGGAATCAGCATCACTAAGGAGTTCAGTTCTTCTTCTCTCTCAAGCCCAGGGGGATGGTATGATATGTGATTACAGAATTAGATTCTCTTAGAGCAATGGGGCTGATAGGGCTCCCAAGCAATAGGGGAGAGCCGGGGTAACTTAACAAACAGAATTTAGGTGGGTGCAATTATTGATATTAGATGTTACTAGAACCTGGCTTCCTTAGAAGCAAGATAGATGGTAGTCAATAAGGGAATGGCTCAATCTAAATAACCAAAAACAATCAAAGTTGGTGATCAGGTTAGGGCATTGTCCCAGTAAAACTTCATAATGCCTTGCCCAGTTTCAAGAACAAGAAGCTATTGCCTGGTAACATCACATACCACACCATCCAGAAGCTTTTAGCCTGATAGAGTGGACTAGTCTATTGAAGGCACAACTGAAACACCAGTTTAGACAATAGCTTACAAGCATGGGGCACCATCATCCTGGATTCAGTGTATACTGAAGGTGCTGCGTCTCTGATAGGGAGACTATATGGATCCAGGGACCAAAAGCGGGAGGCAGGCATGACTCTGCTCCCCACCACTTCCAGTAACTCACTTGGGAAATTTATTTTCTTGTTCAAGCAACTTTGGGCTTTGTTCTGATTTCCAAAGTGTGGATGCCTCCACCTGGGCACATAGCAAAGAATTCCATTTTACTATAAGTTATACCTTCGCCTGAAGACTTTGGGTTTCTTGTTCCAAGAGACTTGATGGCAGGAAGAGTAGTCACCCTCCTGGCAAGGGTAATAGATCCTGATAATCAGCCTCATGTTACACAGGAGGGACAGGGAAAAAAAATGTTTGGCATCAGGTGATTCACTTTGTTACTTGTTGCTACTTCCTTGATCAACTTTGACAGTAAATGGACTAGTGCAGAAGCCTAGAAAGGACAGGTTCAGATCCCATAAGTGTGAGCATCAGAGTCACATTACCCAGTAAGCCCACTAGACCAGATTAAGTGCTATATGAGGATAGAAAAATCTAGATTATGGGATAGGAGGGAGTCCATGAGTATCAGTTGTGGTCCTGAAACCAGTCCATTACAACTCCATGTGGGAGTTGTAATTTGTCCCACATGCCTTCCTCTTCTAAGTTTCCCTTAGGAAAATAAGTGCATCAGAGTCTTAGAGGACCTGCTCTGAGATCACATATAAACAACTGGATCTGAGAAATACAAGGAATGGAGTGGAGTGGATGCTGTGATGTTGCCCATGTCTCCTTGAAGGATTAGAGCTGATGATCTCCAGCTGTTAGGACTCTTTTAAAGTTGTTTTCAGCTTCAGAGATGTGGTTTGTCCAATATCACAGTCCTTCCTGGGGGACGTTGGCATTTAATTGACAGGTCAGTATAAGAATATGTGGTTCAGATCCCTTGCTACAACTCTGAAGGGTCATCCTTGCTTCAGAGTTTCCACTTAGGTCAGTTGAGGCCTTTGTTTACACAGCCCTGGAGCCCAATTTCTCCTTCTGCTCAAGCCTACTTCTTTCTTTTTCCTGCTACAGCCTGATCCTAAGAGCACTCCCTAGTACACTCTTGATCTCAGAGTTTCCTTCCTGGGGAACTCAACACCTTCAAATTCCTTTTGCTCTTTGAGTAATCATTTGCCTCAGGTAAAATCAAGTTTTCTTGATTAAAAAATTATGCCATACTAATCTCTTAATTCAACAACTTCCCTTAAGATGTTTGGCTTCAATGCTTTCTTTATCTTTGGTGCCAAAGTAAACTGTAACCCACTTACAAATCATAGTTAAAGTCTCAATCCGCATTGACATTTCCATGTCCTGATCACCCAAAACTATTTATACTCATTTCCACTAAGCCATATAGTTGATATTTTTATGCAAATATGCTTTTCTGCTAGTAAGAGAATTATTCCTTAAAATTTGAGATTATACTCAATGAGGTTATATTTTGAAGTTTTTTGTGTGCAAAATCTCTAATGAATTCTGTGAAATGTGCCACATTATAGAAGAACAATTTGTAGTTTGTAGATTACATAAATGAATATAGTCTACACATTTACTTTTCTGCCTCTTCTCTTGTAGCTTCCTACATTTGAGTCTTATTTTTAGCTATAGCCTTCCTCTTCAAACTACCCTTCCCACCACCCCATCTTTAGCATTAATTACTGACACAATTGTGGCAGTAAACAAAGCCTCAGTCATTGGGATTTCTCCGTAAACGCTGGCATTTAAATGAGTGTTTGAATGAGTAAAAGAATAATCTGATTAAAGTCTCCCCACATCTAGAATATTCTAACTGATCCATGATTAATGGATCTTTGCATAAATCTACACCCACATGAACCCACCTCACCCTTCTAGCAATGTCCCCATGTCTTGTCTTGGGCACCTAGATAAAAGATCCGGTTACTGGAAGGGAGAATGGTAAGGTAGACACAGGCAAAGCTCATTCAGCCTCTGGGTTATAGCATTTCCTGTCTTCATGTGACAGTGGGGTCTGTTGTTCTCCATTGTAGTCTACCTGGTAATCAAGAAGAGTGATCCTGCTCTAAACTTCAACCAGTGCTTAAGGGACCTGGTACTTCACTAATTCCTAGAAACCCTCTTACCCTAGATTTAAGCCCAGCATTTACCTTTGGCTCATTTCAAAAAGTCTTTCTCCGTATGAACAAATTGCCTGACGCAGAACAGCACCCTGACTCATTTCAGAATTGATTTTTTACTTACCTGTCCTTTATTGTTATATCTTACAATGCAGATCGGGATGCTTGGTATATAACATTGTCCAAGCTTTTGCTCCTTGGCCACAAGACTTCAAATACAATCTTGCTCTCTTGTGCTCTTACTTCTGGGGTAAGTTTATGCATTAGGAGAAATTTTTATAACAAACGTTACTTCCTCAGTTCCATTCTGGATGCCATTGCACTGATTTCTAATGGGTTTTCACCTTCCCTAGTATATTAGTTTTCTAGAGCTGCCATAGCAAAATACCACAGAATGAGTGGTTTGAACAACAGAAATGATTTTCTTACAGCTCTGGAGGCTAGAAGTCCATGATCAAAGTGTTGGTAGATTTGGTTTCTTCTGAGGCCCCTCTTGGCTTGCAGATGGCTGCCTCTTTGCTGTATGGCCTTTGCTCAGTGCACACTGCATTCTTAGAGTCTTTTTTGGTATCCTAATCTCCTCTTCCCTGAAGGATACCAGCCAGATTGGTTTAGGGCCCACCCCAAGGGCCTCATTTTTACATAATTATCTCTTTAAAGGCCCTGTCTCCAAATACAGTCACATTCTGAGGTACCAGGTGTTAGGACTTCAACATGTGTATTTCGAGAGGGCAGAATTCTGCCCATAACGCAGGGCATGCACACTGCTCTGTGTTGCTGACATTGTTGCAGTTCTCACATTCGAGCCATTCCTTCATCAGCTAATCTCCACAGCAGCTCATCACAATCGAAAAACAAACTAAATAACTGTCCCTAAAATTCTGAGGTCATTGCTGCTATTAATCCAGTTTAGTTTTCTAAATAAGATAATTTAATTTGCTGGTCTCCACTTTGATTTGTTAAATAACAAGTCATTAACAACTGAGAAAAAAAAAAGCTTAAAAAAAAACACCACCTCTTGCTTCCTGCAGATCCTAAGTATTTCTGTACATTCCAAGAGAAAATATCATATTTTGTTTAATTGGATAAATATACACTTCAAAGACAGTAACTTCTAACTTTAAATTTGTAGCTTTCATCTCTGTTAGCCATTTTCCACTTTAAAATATCTCCACTTATTCTCAATATACTATCTAGAAAATTGTGTTTTTCTGTGGGAGTGAATAAAAACTTTATTTTTTATATAACCAAAATAGGTGTAAGAGATTTATAATAACATAACAAGAATTTGAGAGACCAGACAGATCCTGAAGATTTGGAAATATTGGTCTAAGATGTCATATATTCATACATTTCTTCATAAATTTATCAAATCCACAACTGAATTTTATTCCTATAGTACACTTGTACACAGACAAATGTAAGGATATAAGAATAGAGAGCCATAATAATTTCTATAATGATTGTCTTTTTGTTACAGTGCTAAGGGAAGTACCAGGATCTGTGCTTTTTTATCACGGCTCAGAGACTGACTACTCCTAATGGCAAATTTCAGATGATAGATTTGTCAGGAAATTAAAATGCCCAGGAGTGGATATCAAAGAGCTATCTGAAGGATCTCCATTACTGACATCAAAGAAAAGAAAACTTGCAATGATATATAATTTTAATTGGACTCTCCCGTGACAGGCTGACCACTTGCCAATATTTATTCTAAGAAAAAAATAACATGAAGGGGAGTAAAATTTACTATACGTCTTCCCAGGTTGCTTGGAACAGCTGTGACAGTTTTTAATTCATTTACAATGCCCTTTGTCCTGGGCTTTCATTTTTAAATTTTGTTTGACAAAGAAGTAATGGAGGGAGCCAGTGTGAAATTGTCTAATGAGGAACCTGTGCACTAGATATTGCATGGACAATGGAAACTGTCCTTGAACTGTGTACCATAAAAAAAAAAATGTATGTTCTCTTATTTCACTTTTTATATATATAAAATAGAGGAAATACTTTCAAATCTCTCCCCATATCTTGTTGTTTCAGGAGTAAAAACCAAGGATGAAATGCAGGTAAATCATATACTAACTTCAATTTTACTGAGTGTGTGAAATCTCTTACACTGGTGAATCTAATTATTTGTTTCTCTGGGAGCTCCTGGGGAACAGAGGTGGTACAGTCTGGGCCTATAAGTCCCCCAGACTTCAGGCCCTCAAGATGTTGGCCCTTGTAGCATTTAAAAGAATATTTAGCCCATTATTTTCAGAAAAGGCCCATTTTTCTTGAAAAGGGAAACTGAAAGATAGGATAATACCGCTTCCTCATATCAGCATGGTAAGACATCACCTGTGAGTTTATTATTCTTATAAAATTGAAAGGAAAATGAGTTTTGCTTTTTTCCCCCAATAGAACCTCCTTTTCTAACTAAAAAAGACTGCTGATGATCAAATTTAAGTTTTAATTTAGTTCATTCTCCTACATATAATTGTAAGTGAAAGGAAGTAAGTGTTTATTACCTTTTGCCTTGAGATTCTCAAAAAGACATTCTATCTGAGATCACACTGGAGTCCATTAATGTAAGCTTGAAGTGATTATAATTATGGGTTTGATCATCGCATTTTGTACACCTTTCTTTTCACTTTAACATCTATTATTGAACACCTGTACTGAGGTCAAACTGTATCATGGGTTTTAAGAGATGCAAAAGGAATATGTAACAGTATTCTCAAATGAAGATATTAAGAATGATTTGAAGAAATAAATGCAGAAATGGAATATTACTAAAATAACATGAGACCATGCATATTTCAAAACCCATGGAAATTGTACAGATAATGTTATAACCTTGAAGAAGGAAGGTATCAATCCAAACCAGAGCGAATGATAAAGACTTCAATCAAGATGACTCATGAATTGCATGTCTTACGCCCACAGTCTCAAAACCCAGGAAAGAATATTCAAAATAGCAAAAATGTAAAAGCTCCAAGACAGAAATGGTCTTGACATATCTGCAAAGAGGCTAGTTTGGTATGAATAGTGCGGGTTAGTGAGAGAAAGGGATGGCTACATAAGGTAACAAAAAGGCATGATAGAATGCACTTGTTAGTTGAGGCAAAGGAAAAAGTCTCACGTTCATAGTCATTTTTATTTTACTTTTGTAATTGTTTTCATATTTATCATAATTCATTAGAGTTAATAGCCACTGTGTCATTAGAAAATTCATTATAAACTAAAGAAGTCTGTTAAAACCCTAATCCCATTTTATGCAGCTATGATCTTAGGCATCAGAGTACAGTTGCATCAATACTCTACCCTGTCCCTGACACCTAGACCTCAGGAATAGCAAAGAGAGACCCTCTTTTCACAAATCATTCTGGCTAAGTTACAAAAATCAAGGTAGACATAGATGGACCACTAACTGTGCACATATATTCACTCAAAGGTAAAGAACATATCCTTGCCTTCAAGGATTTTTTAATCATGTAGGAGAGACAAATATATACATACATGTTAACATTATCTTGTATGTATAAAACGTGCTATTTACAGTAATAGAACTCCGTACAAGACATGGGATGGTGTAGAGGTGCCACTCTTTCTGGGAGACAAAACAAAGGTGACGCCTAATTAGGATTTGAACAGAAGAATAAAATTTTGCAAGATACATTGAGACCAAACAGGTATTCCAGGCAAGACAGATGACATGGACAGAGACAGGGAGGCTTGCAACCCCTGTAGTGTTAGGGGCACCGCAGGCAATTGGACATTACTGGAGCCTGAAAAAACCAGGAGGGTAGTGCTGAGAAGTAGCCAGGGTCTAGGTCTGAAGGAGTGACATCCTCATTCTACTGTATAGGCTGTGGAGAGCCACTGAAGCATTTAAGCGAGGAACAAAACACGATCGGGTTTGCAAGCCAGAAAGATCATCCTGCCTCCGTGAAGAAAACAGATTACATATAGTCTAGTCTAGAGACAGGAGACTCAGTGCCGGCTTGAACCAAAGCACAGCAGTGAGTATAAAGAGGGAGGTATACATGTGAGAGCTATTTAGGAAATACGACTTACAGGACTTTATTAATAAGTAATAATACTAATGATGACAACGATCATAACAAGACCCAATGTTTATTGCGGACTTATTATAAACCAGTCTCTGTACTCAAAGCTTTCATTTTTCACATTCAACCTATGAAGCAGTATTTTTAATTCCCCTAAATTTTGTCACCCCTGATGTGTTCCAGCTCAGTAACTGGGGTCACCTTTCACCCGATAACTTAGGCCGAATGCCTTCACCCTTGATTGATCTTTTACTTCCATCCTACATTACATCCAATTCATCAGTAGAGATTACTATCACTCCTCACCACCTCCTCGTGTTCAAGCTGCAATCATCTCTCTCCAGGATTACTTGAAACTGCTTCCTAACTGGTTTCCACCTTCTCGCCTTGTTTCTCTACAACCTGTTCTTCCTACAGTAGTGAGAGTGACAATCTCTGTGCCTCGGAAGTGCCGGCTGAGTCCCATCCCACTCAGAGCTAAGTCAGAAGTCTTTATGAAGAGCATCAAGGCCCTACGTGAGTGACCGCTGGTTACCTCTCTGACTATTGCCCACCAGTTTCCTCCACTGCTCTCATCCTTCTCTAGGCACACCTCTCGGCTCCTCCTCGAACACACACAGGCCTGTTCCTGTTTCAGGGCTTTTGAACTGGTTCTTCCCTCTGCCTGAAATTCTCTTTAGAGGATTCCCTTCCACAAATAGGTCTCTATTCAAATGTCATTTCCTAAAAGGTGCTTTCTCTGAGCAGTCTACCTAAAATAGCACCTCTCCCTCTTCCTCCCATCACTATTCTCCAACCAACTTTCTCTTTCTTCCCCGAAGGTATTGCTACTCAGGTATTGCTATCTGTTATTTGTTTGTAAACTGACTGCCTTCCATGGTAACATGTGAAGGGATTTTTGGCTTGTTCTATGTTATGTCCTAGGGACTGGGGAGTATCCCCCATACAGCAGGTTTGTAAGACTTCCTGAATGAATGTATAAAAGAATGAATGGTCTTTTTATAGATGAATAAACTGAAGCATAGTGAAATAAGAAAATTTCCCAAGTGCCTATAGCTATAGAGGTCATAGAGCTGGGTTTCAAGCCTGGGCAATATGACTAAGAACATGTATGCTTAACCCCTATAGTGGCTTTATGTGCCTAACGACTCATAGTGGAAACTCCAGTTAAAAAAGGGAAGTCTTAGAGGAAGGATAATAAATTTCTTCTTCTTTCTCTATTGATATACTTTAGTTAAACTTTTAGATTACATGGAATTTCATAGGAAGAGCATATTCAGGATAGCTAAAAGAGAGGGTGGAAGACGGAGTCAGACATTGTGGTATGTTAGAAAAATGATGACTTGGAGTCAAAAACATTGCTTTCATATTAATCTCTACCACACAGTCATGTAGGTGAGCTTCCTTCCTCCCATATGTCAAATGGCTGAAGATAATTCCTACATTGAATATTGTGAGGATCAAATGAGACAATAGATGTGAAATATTTTGCAAAAGATCATGGTAATGCTGGTTTCCTTTATCGTTTTAGTGGGGCATGAGCTTGCTTAGAGCATATGAATGATTATGGGTTAGAGCATATCATTTCTTTTCTTTCTAATGTGCTATATATTGTATTGTTACACAGGTGCGTTATATGGCTAAACACCACTTGCTTAGATGCTTTGGCTCTCACAGACTCAGCCAGTCTCCCGAGGAACCACATACATACTAGGGAAATTTGGCTCAATCTGTGCTAACTAGCTGATGTAATTGACCTTCTGTCTTACATTGCATAATTGCAGTCCTTGTATCAGGAATTGCTAACAGTGAGATCTGCAAAAAAGTCCATAGACAAACTAACCCTTTGTACTTTTTCCCCCTTTTAAATCCATTGCAAATTGTTGTTGCTGAATAATTTAAACAAGCAGAGAATGAACCTCTTATGTGTGTAAAAAAACATAAATAGCCAAGTGATGTTCCTAGAATCTTCAATGTTTATTCAAATCAGAGGTCTTAAAAGAGCTTGTTTCAAGAGAAGTAAAGGGGAAAGTTTAAAAGCTTAGTCGTGGCAATTACAGAGAGCCTGTTTTCTGTCTTTTCTCGTAGAAATGTATGTGTCTTATCCTTAATGGTTTCCAGCCTTCTTGTCAGACCAATTACTTCAAAACAATTGTTTCATTTGGAATAGATGCTATAGCCCAAGTGATTGTCCCTTGTCAGTGACACATTCAATTAAAACAGCTCTGAATAGGAGTTGTGGAGGGCCTACTGTGCCCTGTCCAATCTTATCAGTCAACAAAGAACAACCTCAGAGACTCCGGTGCTGACTGGTTCCACTGTCAGGTGGTTTGAACATGTTGCACCTTCCCAGGGTTCCTCAGAGTCTTTCGTCCCTGTGCCTTTGACAGCCAATGACAGGCGCTGTCTCAGCAGTGTCTGGGTCCACAATGCCAAGAAAGCTTATGGCAGTAAATAAGATGGCAGCTGTGACAATCCTGACAGCTGGCTGGAGCTCAGGGTGGCAGTCTGAACCGGACTGTGAGCAGTTGGAGCAGCAGTGAGGTATGACCACTATTACTGGTTGGCAGATGTCAGTTTCCACACTGCTGGTTACTACATGATGTGACAGACACGCTCGCATCATTATACAGCCAGGAAGAACTTTAAACAAACTCTGGGCACCTAGCTCATTCTACACCTTCCTTTGAGGTCAGGAAAAATTAAACATTCTCATTCAAACATAAATTCCTTGCCTTTGTTGTACTTGTAAAATAGAGGAAGAAGAATTTTGTGAAGTAGCAGATAATTGGGTCTTCCACGTAAGAGCTGAAATCTATGAAAGTAAAACTGATTTCAGAGAAAGGTTTATTATGTTGGCTGCTTTTAGAAGAGGTGCTATGAGTTCACATACATCTTAGGATTCCTTTGTGTAGAAATTTTATATGTCCCCCATACCTCTTGAATATTTTTCCATACTTTTTTTCTTAGACAAACCCTCCATACTTCTGCCTCTTAACAATCTTTCCTATTTTCTGAAAGAGAACTGATGAAAAAAATACCTATTATCAGAGGAGATGGGTGCTGTAAAATATATATTATCAAAACAGGTAAAACGAAACGAAGCTGTTATATGAAATCACATACCATTGTGAGTTCATAGACAGGGAAAAATGGATTTCTGTGGCCACTTCAAATCTGTGCAGAATATAGACTTGCTACTTTGTCACAGGGTCAACCCAGGTGGATGAGCAGGCTCCAGGTCTGGAAATTTGTCATGGATCTAAAGTTGAAAGCTGTCAGGCTAGATCTGTCAGCAGGTAGCAACAGAGCTGAACCTAGTCACAGACAGAAGTCAGCAAAATGACACAGGCACAAAGCGATGCCACTCTCTCATATCTCAACACTTTAGAAGGTTTGAGGTTGGTTCACCAAAATCAGTTCTCAAAATGTCCAACCCCCAGAACACCCCATTAGCTTAATAATCATATTCCTAATAAAATTCTATCATAGATGTAGCATTTCATATATAATAAGATGCCACTCTATGCATTTGTGAAATATTGTGTTTTTTAAACCTACATCACAACACTTTATATACTGAGTCTTAAGGGGGTGAAATGCCTTGGAAACCCTCAAAAGTAAGCAAAATAGTCACTATGAAAGTTTACAAAAATGCCTCTGAGCTAAAACTATTTAGTATAAATGAAAACTGTATATTTGATAAATGAACTTTATAGATGAATGTCTCATTAGGCAAAGTGATCATTATGCCGATTGATTTTAAGTAAATTAGATATAGGCAATTTGACATTTTCCCCCTAAAGGTGCCTTCTTACTCTGAAATTCTAGGTTGACTGATGTGCCCAACAAAGCCATTGCCCAAGACAGGGTTTGCTAAGAAGAGTGGCAGCTCTTGCTTGGCTCTATTTCAAAATAAGGTGAAGATTTCTTGGCTCTATTTTAACAAAGTCATCTAAATTGATGATTAAAAAAATACAAAAATAAATGAACAGCCTGGCTGGGGTGGCTCAGTGGTTGAGTTTCAACCTATGAACCAGGAGGTCACAGTTCAATTCTTGGTCAGGGCACATGCCCAAGCTGTAGGCTTGATCCCCAGTAGGGGGTGTGCAGGAGGCAATCGATCAATGACTCTCTTTCATCATTGATGTTTCTATTTCTCTCTCCCTCTCCCTTCCTCTCTCTGAAATCAATCAAAATATATTTTTAATAAATAAATAAATACATAAATAAATAAATAGGTATTTGCTACAGGCCAGGTATACACCTATGCACTTTATATGCGCTTATTCAGTAAATGCTTATAGAACATTTACTACTATCTGCCAGATGCAGTTCTGAACTAATACAAGTAGTCTTCACACTGACCTTATGGCTCATCCTCAAATGTGGCTGGACATGTGGGGCTGGGCATAGGAACCAAAGCAAAGACTAGTTTAGTAATTGCCTAATTAAGTGGTGAAGGTGGGGTCTGAACCCAGGCAGTATGGGCCAGTGCTTTATTGCTCAGTAGATAGGCTCTGCTGATAAGTCATCAATTCTGCAGCTCTAGGGGCTTTTCAAGTTGGGCAAAATACAGGAACAAGTTGTGGGGATGTAGATGGTATTCCCTGAACGATTAAAAAGAAAATGTTAAGAGCTCTGACTTCTCAGTGATAGCAGTACTGAAAGATCAGAAATCACACTGAGTGTACATAATAATCTTCAGGTCCTAAACTGAAAAGAAAGACAGCGCCTATCAAAAGGAGCAAGTGATGAACAAGCAATCCTAGACAAGTCTTATGAAAAGAGCCACAGTATGATATGCTGATAACATTCATATTCTTTCCATCTGCTCCCAGGTTGTTTATGGAGAGCCAAACTGTTTCCTCACCTCCCTACCTGAATACTTCTGTAATGGGTGGGAGTTGAACATTTGGAGGATGTTACTCCAAGGACTTCTTTGCTGGCACTGTGAGCAAGGTCCCACAAGCAGGAGCTGGTGACGGGGATCATGTCTGTATCTTTTATGCTGCTGAACAAGTAAGTGACCAGAAACATCAGAAATCTACTACATACATTTGGTACTAAACATCAGATACCATTCTGGACAATGGAAACTGTTAATTTCTAATACTACTACAGACAGTACTTTTGATGTACTTAGTCAAATAATATTCCCATTATGACATGATTACAATCAATTCTAATCCATAGTACTTACATAAATTTGTTAGTAAATAACACAAAGACATTCTATCTATCATCAGTCTATCAATCATCCATCTATCTATCTAAAGTTAAAAATTTAGTAATTAATAACCAAAAAATAAAGAAAAAAGAAAGCTTTAGATTGGAATTATTTAAAATTGATTATTTGAGCTTTAATTTACAATATGAAGAGAAAGAAACAAGAAATAAATTTTGGTTCAAAAATATTTGCAAAACATAAAATGTACCTGCAATACAAACTGACCCACTGGGGACAATCTTTTCACAGAAGTGAAATGCCTTCCTGAGCTCAGCTGGCAATCTGTTTATGCCCTGAAGCATGATTACAATGTTAACCTTGAAAGGTCCTAATGAAATGAATTTGGTGGTCTCAGCCTATATATTTTTATATGCACTGGTGCATGCCTTGGAACATATCTTGATGGACTGTCTGTGAAATAGCACAGCATGTATCTGAGATTACAGTGTGACCCATAGTCTCCACACTATAATTCCTATTTTCCCCCACATGATGTATCTCTCAAAATTCAGCCCAGAAAGGAGAAATGAGTTCTTAATGACAGTCTGTACATTATTGATGGAGCAAAAGGGTGGTAAAGAGATAACCCTAGGTGTCTTGTTTGCCAGTTGATTAACCAGGGTGAGTGCATTCCCTAGGCAAAACATGCTTTGCAGAAAATCAGTTATCCATTCAGTCTCTCACTAATGACAATATTGTAAAATTTGAGGTCTTCCTGTTTCCTCAAAACCTTGGTATAGTATGACTCTTTAAATCAGACTGTAAATTTAGGCAAAATTAAAATTGAGATGTATACAAACCATTTCAGTCAATGAAGTACTATTAAAAACTTAGGTTGAGGTAAATGACTGAGTTTTATTATTTGTATTTCATAGTAATGATGATAGGTTTCCTAGATAATCTCTCTAAATTTTAAGGCATGAAATCTTTTTTTTAATAGTTTATTGATTTTTAGAGAGAGAGGAAAAGAGAGGGAGAGAGAGAAACATTGACATGAAAGCTAAACATCCATTGGCTGCCTCTTGCACTCTTCATACTGGGAATCAAGCCCACAACCCAGGCATGTGCCCTGACCTGGAATGGAACCAGCAACCTTGTGGTGCACAGAGAGAGGACCAACCAACTGGGTCACACTGGCCAGGGCAAAGGCATGAAATCTTTACACATCTGGAAGGGATATGAGATTGATATGACTATTAAATTTCAAATAGAATCCTTAGAAGTGAAGTGATCACCTTATAGGTTAAATCTTAGTATTTGAGTGACTGTCTAGTGAGGTTCTAATGTGATAGTGGCACTCTTTCATGAAAACAGGAGAGGTCAAGTTGTAGCTTTCCATTCTTCTGTATCAACTTTGGAACCAGTTTGGCAATGTCAGCAGTTTATTCTCAGTATCCTGGAGGAAAAGACATTTAACTTCTTTTGCATCCATTGTTTCGTAACATAAACCAGCTCAGGGTGCCCTTCTGTTATATGACACAGGACTTGAATGTTGGATATAATTCAGTAGCAAAACTTTTTTACAACTAAAAACTTTGCATGCCTCACTCCTTTCAGTGTTAGTGTCAGGTTGATAAATAGCTTGCATTCTTTATATTTAACTTCTCTGAATGGAATTCAAGATTTTTTTCTCTGAGGCCATTAGGAATTTATGAACCATTTTTCTTTTCTCTAGTCTTCAGAGAAGAATCTGCTTGTATAAAGAGGACTACAAGGCATTTGCCATTTTATAGAGGGAACCCATTAGCAAGTATTAAACAGGAAGCTCAGATTTTAGGAGTTCTGAGGAACTATAGAACTGGAGCACATGTATTTAAATAATATAAACCACGCACAAACCTTTTATTCTTCCTCATTGAGCATCTTTTCTTCTGTGTCCTACAGAAAACTTAAATTATAAAATTATTCAGATGTTAGCCATTTCTTTGAAAATCTCCATTAGTTATCATGTATTAGTGATGCCATCTCCACACACCACTGCCGTTTTCTCATTACGCTTAACATACTTAAGGAATGTTGGGTTCAAAATCCCCTGTGACTTCTCCTCCTGTCTAATGCAAGAAACTCAGGCAAGACTACAATAAAAGAGGAAGATGAATTATTTAGCCTGCAGAAGAGAAGGATAAGTGGGTTTGAGGATCATGAAGGAAATTTAATAATAGTCTTCATGTACAGAGCAGATATTATACAGAGATTGATGGCTAGCTATTCTCTACATTACTGAGATCATAATAAGAGGAAATAAAACATGAGAGACTAAGGTAGCAATGAGGAAACATTTCCTGATGTTGAAGTTTGTTGGTTATGAATATGTTTAGTTCATTATTCAATGTTTATTAAGTTTTTTACATGAAGTCACAGTTACCCAGGATGGAATTGTTTACTTAGCAGTGCTTTCAGAATATATTTACATTTTGTTTCAAATGATTTAGCTGGCCTTCTTTAGAGATAGAGAAACAGACCATAGGCTTTATGGCTTTTGTGATTTCTTCGAAGACTCACAGCAGGAAATGTGAGATACTGATACAAATGTTCATACTAACATAACATGGGTTTTCCCCACACCCGTCTTCAGAAGCATAGGAAAGAATTAAATATGAGCACCCATCAATGGAATCCTCAATGCTCCAACATCATTAAGTCTCCCTTTGAAATGGTCTGGTGATGGTTGACTAATCTCCTCGAGTTCCATTAGTGTTCTCTTGTAGAGCTGACTATGCTTTGATGGCCTTAGCTGCTATTCTAGTGGCTCTCCTATCTGAATGAAATGATAACCATTGACTTGGGCCAAGATACTTATTTCTCTGGTTTGCTACACTAACCTGGTTGTTACTTAACTCCAATTTTTTCTTCATGGATATCACCCTTCTTCTCCATGTAAGACATTTATTCTTCTTACCCCCAAATCTACATTATCTATTAAGGTTAAAAAGGATATTTTACTCACTAGAAAAATCATAACTTATTAAGCTTCTAAATGGTGAGGACTTTTTCTTTCAGGCAAGACAACTTCTACATTTTGCTGAGTTTAAGGAGAATGTGTGAGTTGCAATATTTTATATGAATATAAAACTCAAAATCCTGGTATTCAACAGTATATAATAATTGACTTCAAATAATTAAAACACTTATTTTGAATGAGTTCTTGACTTCCAAGGCACCTCCCTCCCTCAAGCGGACTATCTTCTTGGTTGCCTCCATTCATAAGAATCTCAAGTCATGGATCCTGGGGCTGTCGTTACAGAACCATCTTACCATTTTCCAATTACAAATCAGGTCATGGTGTAAATTTAGTACCAAGTCACCAGTTTTTCAACCAAACTTTTCCATAGTCTTATCTCTACTATTTTGTTTAGATAGATAGACACACTGAATTTTTAAACTACTTGTTATAGTCATAAAGAAATACATTTTAGCACTCCTGGAACATTTGCTTTTGCATATGATCCTCATAAACAACTTGCAGCCAAGATATAATTAAATAACATGCACATGAGCCAGGCTAGGGAGAAAAGTGGGGTCAAAATTATCTTTCTACAGATAGCTCTAATTCATAAACATGATTCTAATCTTATTAGATGAAAACATATGGGTTTCTCTAGTCAGAGCTAAAATTAAACACTTTCAAAATATGAATAGTTATTGAATAATATTCTCATATATTGTAGCCTGATAATATACAGGAAAATGACAAACAAATTAAGGGGAAGACCAGAGGAAGTGCTTCCTTCAGGAATAAAGAAGGTGAGCAACTTGCCCAAGGCACACCCTTAGTGGCAGAGTGTGAAGTAATCACATTATAGATTACTTGTATCTGCATTTACATAATTCTAAATCCAAAGCCCATATGTTTCCCCTTCCTATTAAATCAACTTTTACAGTGACTATAAAATGTTCTCACTATGTTTTATAATACTTCTCATTAAAATTATAAATATGTTAATGGTTTTTGTTGATCACTCACTACCTCTTCCCAGAGGCCCTTTGTTTCTTCCATTGGTTTCTAGGACAGCACTTCTCTGGGTTTTACTCTTGCCTCACTAGCAGCTCTTTCTGTTTTCTAAACTCCTTATTTTTGAAAGGACCCAGGCCTTAGTACTTTGACCCATATTCATATTAAACACTTACTCTTTGGGATCTCATAAAATCTTGTGGCTTTAAATATGATCTGTGTGCTAATGGCCTCAAATTCTTATCTACACTTGGAACTCTATTGTAAACTCTATACATATATATTCAACTGCCTACTTCATATCTCCCATTGGATGTGTAATAGATATCTTATATTTAACATGTCCAAATTGAACTCCTAACTCCCCGCACCCAAACCTGCTCCATTTTAGTCTTTGTCATATTAATGGCAACTCTGTGGTACAATTATTTAGATGCAAATCATTAGAGTTCTCTTTTACTTTTCTCTATACTTCACATCTGATGATTAGATAATTGTTTAGGGCTCAACCCTCACATATTTCCAGAACTAGACCACATTTCTAAAACATCGCTACTGCTCCTTCAACTGGTTTCACTGCACCACCATCCCTTGCCTGGATTACTACTGTAGTCTCCTAATGTTTTTTCAGCTTCTACTCCTGCTTCCTATAGTCTATTCCCAGGAGAGCAGCAAGTGATTCCATTTTACCACCAATTATGGAACAATTGTATTTAAACTCTCCACATTTTCTCAATATTTCAGAGTTAAAACTATAAGCCTTACGAAATTCTTCAAGGACCTCTCAGATTAGAGCTTCTGCTGTCTTGGTGATAGTGTTGCCTATTACCCATTTCCTTTCTCACTCTGCTCCAGCTAACCTATGCCAGAATTCTCACCTGCTCCTCACATAGTCCAGGCAGCTCCTGCCTCAAAGCCTTTGCACTGGTCTCTCACCTCTGCACAGAATGCTCTATCACTAGATATCTGCAAGGCTCATACCTTCGTTTCCTTCAGTTCTTTCCTTCTATGCCAGTTGAGGATGACCATGACTACTCCTTCCTTCCCAATCTTCCTTACCTGGCATTATTTTATCTCCATGGCATTTATCACTTTTTAGAGTGCTATGGAATTTAATTATTTTGCTTATTTTTTACATTTTGTCTTTATTCACTAAAATGTAAGCTCCACAAAGCAGGTTTTCTAGTGGCTTGTTGATGGATAAATTTCCATAGCAGGTGATAATGCCTGACACACAGTTGTCAATCAGTGAATATTTTGAAAAAGAAAGCAAGAAAGGAAAGAAGAAAGAAAGAAAGAAAGAAAGAAAGAAAGAAAGAAAGAAAGAAAGAAAGAAAGAAAGAAAGAGAAAGAAAGAGAAGAAAGAAAAGTTTTTTATTGTGGAATCTATAATATATCTCTTAAGTGATAGCATCTTCTCTTGATAAACTACATAAGGTAACACTAGAATGATAATTTACAATAATAAGGGTGAGAACACTCTGGGGGGCATTTTTAAAGCAATACAGAGGGAACTGGATATTAGTACAAACTAAAGATGTTCCATCACAGCCAAGAGGAGCTTGAGGAAATCCAATAATTAAATGTAATGTATTCTGGATGAGATTCTAGAACAAAAAATGGATATTAAGTAAAAACTAAGGAAATCTAAAGTATGGACTTTTGTCTCAATATTGGTTCATTAATTTTAGTAAATATATCATGCTATTGTAAGATGTTAATAGAGAGTCTGAGTGTGGGGTATATGGAAACTCTGTACTATCATAGCAATTTTTCTCAGTCTAACACTGTTCAACAAAAAGTTTTGTGTGTTTTTTTTAAATAAGGAAGTTGACTAGAAAAAATTGATATGTTTTATTTAGAACTTTATTTTCTTCCTTTCTTCCTTTTTTCCTTCCTTCCTTCTCTAACTTCATTTTCATCACATAGGATTTCTAGGTGATACCAATATGACTACTTGAAAAGTTTTCCAATACAACTAGTTAGAAAATGTTATGACAGTAACTTGTTTTTATATGTACTCTCATGTATTTTATGAGGCCAAATAATTATAGCATCTTAGAAACTAACAGTTATAAGGGCCTCAGAAATCTTTATCTCTAATCTCCTTCCAAGAAATGAAATTGCAACATTATTCTTGACAAATAACTATCTGGAAAAATTTACCTGTGGAACTGTGGAAATTTTAATATTTGCCCTTTTTTTTAAAAAGGCACTAGAGGGAATACACTTGAAGTTAGCACCTATTTTGATTGGTTGAAATAGAAAGTAAAATTCACAAGAAAATATATTGGTAAATTAGAAAAAGTACATTTACTAATTTGAGGAAAACTTTGAAACCAAAACCAGAGTAAAATACAACAGTAGAAAAACAGAAAGATTAGTCCAACACCCATTGCTAAATATGAGATATACTGAAAAGTAATCAACAATTTTTGTGTTCGTAATTTTGATCACAGAACATATTTTGCAAACACTTGGAAGAAAACCAAACTGTACTATACTGTAACAAGATAGAGTATTATCTATACTGTCGGTACTGCACTAGAGTGTTTATACTAAAGTATCACCATTCTGTTTAGGGAACAGAAATGCAGCCTATGGCACTAAACCACTTCTCATATTAAAAGGACATGAGGAGTTATGAAGTCATAGATTGTAAGCATAACAGGGACATAGAAGTAGGTAGCCCTTTGAGACTTAGGAAGAGTGGTAGAGACCACACTGACAGGGAGAGAGACAGAGACAAAAACACAGAGACAGAGAGAGATGGTAGAGACCACCTTGAGATGTAGCACAGGCCACCCTGGAAGAATTTCAAGATGTGATTTTAAAAAAGAGTAAAGAATGAGTACCTTTTGATTTTGATTAATATGAAAATTTAAATATGCTTGTTTGAGAATTTCTGGGATGCACATTAATGAATTGTTCTCCTTGTTGATTCTAGTCTCATCATCACAATTAATAAATCATAGTTATATATTCACAATTATCCTTTTATTCTAGAAATCATTTATTGCAGCTTGGTGGAATCCCCAACCACTTCCTAAATCTCCCCAGTTTGGGGAATCAGAGAATGAAGGTGTTCTAAGTAGCCTATCCTGTTACTTATTTGTTGTCACCCAGGAAGTGGTAGTAGAGCTAGAAGATAGAAAAGCCTATAATAGCATGTGCACTAATCCTAAGTGGGTGGGATGGAGGCTGTGAGGGTGCATATGACTTGGAGACTTTTCCAACTCCACATGGCCAGCCCAGGGGTGAGGGTGAAGGAGAGTTTAACTCAGACAAGTTCCACACATAAGATCATTTCTCTATTGGGTTACTTTTTGAATGAGTTGTGTGACTTAGCTTTCACTCTAGTAACTACTCTGCTGAGAGCAAAAACTGACCAGATTGTTGACCTTAAATGTTGTGGTTTCTGGCTTCAGTCTTCAATACCGGACAATTTCACTTTTAAATGCATTGTAACCACTGACCTCTAGACTTTGTCATTCAGATCAGGTTATTTTCAATTTAGGAAGAACACTTTACCTAACCCTAGTTTTATCTGGGTAGATTTTTATTGTTGTTTTAACAATAGCAGTCTGTTTTCACTGGCACGTATCTTATATTAAGTCATCATTTCCCTTATATTTTCTTTTTCTCTTTCACTTTTAACTAGGTGTAGGGTGGATACACCCAAAGGAGCTTAGCCAAGAGGATAGCACAGCCCTGATGGTGTTCCAAACAGAATGCGGTGCTTTCCTTGATCAATACATCAATCCTCAATCTAATTACATTCCTTAATGTTACCAATCCAGGGAATTCAGTAGCTCCTCAGGCCAAACCCCTCCCACAAGACTGCTCTCTGATGGATCTAAAAGACATCACTAGAAGACTTATTGGAACAATGTTGTTATAATGATTTTAGAATGAGTAAGGGAACTTTGGAGCTAAATTAACAAATGAGCTATTGCTCCTCTTTACTGAAG
Source organism: Miniopterus natalensis (assembly GCF_054644295.1). Classification (NCBI taxonomy): domain Eukaryota; kingdom Metazoa; phylum Chordata; class Mammalia; order Chiroptera; family Miniopteridae; genus Miniopterus; species Miniopterus natalensis. The sequence goes on from NC_142081.1 coordinate 146,000,249, forward strand.
ATCACAGGACCTACTTGTTAGAATCAGAATATCTACAACTTCCACAGTTTTGGACATGCCTGTGTCCCCGGACGGCCTTTACCACTCCCACAGGTCTTCTGCTAGTTAGACTAAATACTTTCAGAACTCTGAGTGGCTCATCCTTAGGTGGAAATGATTCTAGATCTTCACCAGGCTATTTGTCTTTCTATGACTACTTCAGAGTTTATTACCTTAGCAAATAAATGATATTGCTCAGAATTAGTACCTTGTTTCATTTGCCTGGTATTCAGACTGGAAGCAATAAAATCAGTGCTTCCCTTTATTTGTACCATTTTGACTTTTTCTGACATCCCGCCACCACCTTGTTCATCTGGAATTGACTTAACTGCCTTTTTTAACTTTTCTGTAGTCAATAATTCCCCTTCAAAGTAATATTTCTTTGCTCACTTATTGTTTCTTCTTCAGCTAAGCCACCAGTCTGCTTTAAAATTCCATCATTTATCTTTGTCATCTTCTGCTATTCTCCCACTAAATTAGTAATACTGCATACTAACGCACCCCCACTGCCTAGTGTAATATATGCCTAACAAATATTTGTTGTGTGACTGAATAAGAAATATATGGATACTAGTCATTCTCAGATATTACATGAGAATCACCTACCATTCCAATCAAATTCTTCTAAGATTTGTTGAAAAATTGATAATGTCCTGGCATCAAAGGTATAAACACTGATTTATTCTCTTCGATCTTTCTCAGTATAATTTATGACAAAGAAGATTGAACACTAAAATGTGTTGTGCATGATGGTTGTCACTATTTCTTTATTCTTGCGTCTCTGATTGTTTAAAATAAGGAAATGTTAACAAAGAATATCTTTGTATATATATATATTTATTTTCTCTGTTAAATATGCCTACTTATGTTTTTCTTCATTAATTTTTATGGATATTGTTTGTTTTATTAACTTTTGTAGTGAAAGGAAATTTGAAGTTACCCATGATAGAATTTTGGGGTCTGGCCAATAGTTTAGAACCCAGGAGTTAGTAAAAAACTGTAAGATGTGATAGTGTTCTGGTCCCAAATTTGAGGTGTTCTACCTGAAATTCTCTTGCTGGATTAGGATTTAAAAGCAACCCCTTCAAACTGCAGTGTCTGTTCTATCTGACCACACCCATTTTTAGAACATAGACTTAGATCATATTCTTAGACCATATTCAGCTCTCTGTCTCTTCCCTTTGCTCTTCTTTTAAAAAAGAATTTTAGAGAGAAGATGGGGGGGGGAGAGAGAGAGAGGGAAGAGAGAGAGCAACATTGATTTGTTGCTCCTCTTAGTCATACATTCATTGGTTGATTCTTGCATGTGCCCTGACTGGGGAACAAACTCACAACCTTGGCATATCAGGAAGATGCTCTAACCAATTGAGCTACCCACCCAGGGCCTTCTTTGCTTTTTGTTGATAACTGTATATTATTTGTACACATTCCTGCTTTTCCTTAATAGTAGAGAAATCAATTTTATTAAATAAATTATAATTTGTGAAATGAAAAGAATTAACATTGTACTATTTCTACTAAAATTTATAGTGCTTCAGCATGCTGCCAAATGGCCAAGTCTATTCTTCATTGATTTTCTGTCAATCATTAAATACAGATTTTATTGTTCCATTTAACTTCATTGTTCAGAAATACCCATTTCAGCCATAATTTACTACTCATCCTATGTTATTAGGTCTGCTTGCTGGTTCTAAATGGCCACAATATCATTTTACAGATATAATTTACACTAGATGGAAAGCTTAATTCAGCTTCTCAACATTTGATCACTTCATAATGTCATGTTTTTGGATTAATGGTATATTGTATGCTATTTCACTAAGTTAAAATGAGACTCAAATAAAAATGATAGTGTCTAGAAAGTATAATTTTAGTATTTAAAATAACTATGAGAATATATATCTAGAAGTCATATTTTCTCTTAATTGATCAGAATGTTCACTGTAGGAACATTCTGATAAAGCTGTTGTTGAATGAATATCACTGTCAAAAAGCACAATTTCATGTGATATCACATAACTTAATGGGAGATATAAGTTGAAATTGGCTTTTCCAGAATCTTCCTGTCTTATCTTTCTTCCATAAAGAGATATATATGTACCTAATTGTATTTTTCAATTTCATATAAACTTTATTCATTTGTGATTAGATCATTTGACGGAGACCACTCTCTTGAATCACATTTTTTTCTATTTTGGGCTGTCGAGAGTTTAGCTAAGCTACTCCATGGTGTTGATGCATTGGAATACATTTTGTTTGGCCAAGCAGCCTACAGGTCCCTAAAATTGACACTAGACCACTTATGCAAATGCATGGCCTAGATACCAGCCCACAGAGTCACAAGCAAGTGTAAGTTCCTGATATGACTTCTTCAACAGCTCTTATGATTAATAGTCCCTTGTGCTTAGATATAACCCCTATGCATGCAACTTACCAAAATGCTGCTCTTTTGGTTTGAATTGACCAATCTAGCCTTAACCCAGGAGTTCCAAAGCACTCCACTCATGGCTCCTAATAAAAGCATGCACCTCCGATCCTATGGCTATGTCTGTCTGCACTCTGCCTTGACCTCCCTGTGTAGCCCCTCAAACATGCTGTGTACTTCCTCCAGGATCTGTGAGTAATAAACTTTTCTGTTTCAGATTCTCTCGTGGTCTCTTGTTGAACTGTGATTCACTATTCAACATTCTGTGTTCCACTTAACAAATGTTAATTTAACAAAATCAGAACATGAGCAAATTCATTGGCTAAAATACAATATACAATATAAATATTAAATTGAGCCAAATTTAGACAGATCTTTCCTTCTTATGGACAGAAGCACACTAGACATTAAACCCCTAAAAAGAACTGTAACTCTAGTTAGAAAAAAAAAATACTGGATTAAATGATTACAAAAAACAATATGAGAATACTTAAACAAGTATGGAATGATATGGAAAAAATTAGCATGGATTGATAAAAAGAAAGATGAGTGTGGGGCTTAACAAACCAATTAACTTTCATCAGGCAAGAGAGTCAATGAGTTCTTGACAGAGGTAAAGCAAAAGACATAATTTGTTTACAGATTTAAAAGCCTCTTTGACATGCTACCACATCATAGACAAGAACATGAAATCAGCAAGTTATTTATGGAAAAATTATACATTGAATGAAAAAAAAGTGCACAATGGTGGAGAACATTGACAGGCATTCCAGATCACATAGAAAGAACTAAATGGAGGAGGGGGCTGCAGCTGTGCCCACACGCCATCTCTGCTCAAAGGGACATCTGCTCAAGGGAACAGAATTGAAAGCTGGGAGGAAAATAGCATTGCTAATCAACAGTGCTGATGCAAACAAATTAGAATTAAATTTGGTCTATTATTAGAAATTTATTTTCTTGATTTTTCTACTTTGAATTTCTTAGAAAAATTGGAAGAGTATTTCACAAGAATAGCTAAATATTTCATGCCAGAATGGATTCCACATACTAATGGATGATTACAAAAGGACATATACAACGGCAGGCGGATCTTTACTGCATTCCTTCAGTCACATGTTTAGATAAATTTCCCCTTCCTCTTCACATCATGTTTTCCCACACAGCATATGTCTTACAGGTTCTGTACACTTCAACGAAGTCACGTTTATCATATGTTCACATCAGTGCTGGGTCAGACGCCAATATTTTTATACCTCAACTATTTTAATAATTTTCCAAATTCTTGAGTATCTGATTCCAAAATTAGCTTTTTTATATTATTGCAAATTGGACTAATAAACTAATCCTCCAGAAGTTTCATTGTGGCAATTCATTTTCCTTCTCCTCTCCAGGGGCTTTTTAAATCTGTCTGTCACTTCCTTTTTCCCATTCTCAAACTTATTTTATTCAAGCCTCCAACACTTCTAACCTATATCATTATAATCAGTAATAACAACTTCCAATTATATGTTTATTCTTTAAAACATGCACTGTACTAAGAGCGTTAAAACATTTTTTATAATTTTTATAATGCTAATTAAGGAAAATAGTGCTATGTCAAGTTTATAAATGAGGGGAAGGAGACTTAGGCTAGCAAACTTGCTTCAGGCCGCACAATTAGTATGAGGATTCAGCATTCAACTGGTACTCTAATGCCACTTTTCTGTGATATTTCTTATGATTGTTTCCTATCTGTTGTCCTTGCTTTGCTTTATAGACCGTTTATATTACAGTACTACCAAATTTTTTTAAAAAATATATCTTTATTGATTTCAGAGAGAGGAAAGGAGAGGGAGAGAGAGAGATAGAAACATCAGTGATGAGAGAGTCATTGATCGAGCCCACAACCTGGGCATGTGCCCTGACCGGGAATCGAACCCCGATCGCCTGGATCCCAGGTTGATGCTCAACCGCTGAGCCACGCCTGGCCGGGCCCAAAATTTTTAAAGAGAGTATTTGACTGAATTTAAATCCCTTCAATGAAGCACACGCCTCTCATCCATGCTGTCTCAGGATAAAGTCCAACCTCCTTGGTATATCCCACTTGGCCTCTTCAGGCCTGGCCTGCCAGGCCCCATCCCCCTCACCCCCACCACAGCCCCAGCCGTGGAACTGAACTGCTAACTTCCTCGATGGCAAGTTCTTCCCCTGATGTTCATGCTCTAATGGTTCTCTCAGAATCTCCTCCTTCATTATCCACTGGAGGATGTATCATAATTTTATTTTTTCTGTCATATTCCATTGCTTATAAGCTTCTTTCAGGGGAAGGCTATTATTTATTTCCGTTATCCCAATGCCGAGCACAGTGACTGCCACATAATTGACGTTCAATGAGAGATAGCTGAATTAATGTGCGGATTATCCCAGTGATTTCCCTCTGTTTTATATGTATGGATTTTAAATAATTTAGCTTTCACTTACACCCAGAATTTTTAAAGGTTTTGTGTTCATGTTTAATTTCTGTCCTTATGTGTACAAATTTTTGTAGACTAAATTTTTCACATAATCTCATTTATTTAAAATATAAATATTGAGATATCATCATATATTTTTCAAATTTATGTTTGGGCAGATGCATAATGTTACCTCTATTTGATATGCATGACTATTTCTTTGTTGTTGAGCATTAAGGTGATTACAATTTTACCCATTATGGATGAACTCACAATGAACACTAGGGTGGAATTATTATTATTTTTTTATTCTTGTAAAAATTTTCCTTAGGGCACGTACCTAGCAATAGCATTAGTGATCAAGGCATGAACTTTCACATGGCTTTAGAGAAGGGTTCAACAAATTATAGCCTGTGGGCCAAGTCTGGCCTCCAGCCTGTTTTGGAAATAAAGTTTTATTGTAACACAGTTACACTCATTCATTTAGATATTGTCTATGGCTGCTTTCATACTCCAAAGGCACAGGTGAGGAGTTCAGCCCATAAAGCTGAGAATATTTACTATCTGGAGCTTTACAGACAACCTGGCCAACCTCTGCTTAGAGACATGTCACTCAACTTATTTCTGAAAGGCAGTTTTCCTTACCAACAAAGTAAGATCTACAAAGACCTGACTGATTTTGCCATACCTTCATCTGTGATGAGAATTATGATTATAGCAAAACATTTATGAATTGCATTTTCTCTATGATAGTCTCACAATTTGTACTGAGAGGGAGATTAGAAAATCCAGACTCTGTACCGAGGACCTGGCAGCTTAGAAAATTGCCCTGAAACTTGGTTATGTATGCCTCCAAAGAAAGTCCACTACTTCTGGAGTCACCATTAGCACGTCAGTGACCGCCAGGTGCTTCCTTCCCCTAGCTAATGAGTTCTATGGAGAGCAAACCCTCAGCTAGTTTGCAATGCTAACAAAATCTAAGAGAAATATAAGAGCTCTAACTTATCAGAGCTTGATATCATCTTCTTTAGCATACTGAAGTGCTGCAGATGTTTTGCCTTACAAGAGCACAGTTTAATATCCGCAAAAGTGCCTTAAAGCAAAATTTAGGTTGTTGCATGAAGGTCTCTGACTCGCTTCAGTATGGCATTATGCTGAGATGGCATGCCAGGTGCAAAGAGGCTATCATGTTCCATCATTTCTATGTAGCAAAATCAGGCAACGTGGGTATATTACAGGTCTGATTATCTTCTTGTAATCCAATGTGACCCAATTTGCCAAATAAAAATGAAATGGAAACACAAGCTTGTAGCAACACCTAAAATATCTTCTGAGTCATTATCTCTTTAATGAAAAGCAACACTGGACAATTTCAACGCAAACTGGGGTTTAACATCTCATTAACTGAATAATGGCTTATACAGGCCTTGCATTTCTAAGTACCTGAAGTGTTATAAAACTGTTACACCAAAATGAGTCAAGAATTCCCTCTTCCATCCATCCTCAGATGACAAGATCTTTCTGTCTTTATTTCATAATAGTTCGCTCCTTCTAATCTCCCTCAGATATTCAATAGATGAAAGTACAGTTTCCAAGCAGCCTATATTCCTAGGTATTTAAATGATACTTTCCAATGTGGATTATGTGGAAATTTGATTTTGATTTGCCATTTGACTGGCATGTTTATTTCCTTAGGAGACTCGGGGGGTCTAAAACTAAAAGGGAAGTTGACTTTGCATATGAAAGGCCTTCTGGAACATAAATTGCTGCTGGGCTTCTCCTAGTGCCTGTAAAACAAATCTTGCAACTTTGTAATTGAAGCTACTGAGACCAGCATGTCTCTATTTTTTAGTTCATTTAAAGCATCCCCTGCAGAAGTGATATTTTCCTTTCAGGAATCAAATAATTACTAGGCTGATTTCACTCATTTTGCACAAACTTTGCCTTGTGTTCATCATCTTGGTTCTTTCACCCTTATAATCCCTGGCTACTGGGGCTGGAATAGCTGTTCCATACCAGGCTTGAATATCTGCAGGCATTTCCCTCCTGTTTCACACTGAGTTAGCAATGACTCCCATCTGTTCTTTATCATCAGGAATTCACAATGTGCTCAAAGCCATTCTTTAAGTAAGGTCTTAAACTTTCAAGGCAGCTTTCTAGATACATACATACATTCACACACACACATACACATATGCAGGGTGGGGCAAACCCAGGTTTACAGTTGTGAGTTCATGAAACCCAGAGTTTATTCTTGTATTGTTATTTATTAATTATTGTATTATTTTCCATATGACAGCTCTAAACCTACCTTTTTTCTCACATAGATTTTGGATAATAAGAATACATAAGCATCTGGAAAGAATTACTTGTGGACAAACCTCATTTGTATGTGCTGACTGCTTTATCATTCACCATGAAATAGTATCAGATAACGAATTGTTTGATATACCATATTTATGCTATTAGTAAAAGGCATGTTGTTTTCCAAAAACACTCATGGATCTAGGCCAGATAGTCAATCAAGTGTTAACATTTCTTGATTTTTGCTTCCAGCAACTCTTCATTGACTCAGATAGTATTTTTGTATTTGATGTGTTGTCAGAGTCAAGAATATCAGTACCAAATTCCTCACAGTCCATTTTGTTAGGGTATCAATATTAAAATACAGCAGTATATAAACTAGCTAGTGTGCCACATGTGTTTCAAATAAATACAAGAAAACACTACACAAAAAGCTCTACAAAATAATTGTCCTTCTCCTTTATAATAATATTGAAAATAAATAAAGTCCACTTAATATTTACTTTAAAATAGTGGCAAAGTAGAGCCCTATGAATTCTAATGAGCACTGCTCCATTGCGTGAGGTGTGAAGGCATTTTATTTTTTTATTTTATTTTATATTTTATTATTTTATTTCATTTTAAAATGTACCTTTATTGTTGAAAGTATTACAGATGTCCCTCTTTTTTTCCCTATTGATCCTCCCCACCCTGCATCTGCCCCACCCCCAGGCCTTCCCCCTACTATTGTCTGTGTCCATGGGTTATGCATTTATGCATATAAGTTTTTAAACTTTGTTTTACACAATGAAACCTGACTACTTCCACAGACTAGTACAAATTTAAAGTAAATACAATTATTTAATCTCTTTAATATATCTCAAAAAATATCCAATATTTGATCACCTTAAATCAATCTCCAAATTACCTAAACCAAATAAATCTTTCCTTAAGAGGTTTGATCATACTTTTGTAGAAAATATCATTGCTTATTTTCATTTCTCAGTATTTTATTAAAACTGTAAAAGGTGATCATACCATTTACTAAAGAATAAGAAGATGCCCAAAGTTTTAAAAAATAAGTTCAAAGAGTAGCATAAGTTCCTTGAAACCATGAACACTGAATTATGGAAAAATACAAAAAGTATCTGTTTTATACACATTACAGTTGACCCTTGAACTACATTGGTTTGAACTGTGCAGATCCACTATAAGAAGATTTTTTTCAATAAATACTGTAATTTTATTTTCTCTTTCTTATGATTTTTTAAATAACATTTCCTTTTTCTACCTAACTTAATTGTAAAAATTCACTATATAAGACATATAACATACAGAATGTATATTAATCAACTGTTTTTATGTTATCAGTAAGGATTCCAGTCAACAATTAGTAGTTAAATTTTGGGGGATTCAAAGTTATATGCAATTTTTGACTGTTGTTTAAAGGTCAGCTATACTTATTAAGATACTCCTAGAATAAGCACCCACTTTAATATATTAAGTATGTAGTGTAATTTTGGGAAAATATAGGAATTTATTAACCAAACTTTCCATAGTAATTACTAATATGTGACTCTCAAATATGTTTTCATACAAAGAGGACAGGTTTAAAAGATCTTGAAATACAATTTGTGACTTTTTAGAAGTATGCCTTTTGCATAATATTATTAAAGAATAATCACTGAAATCCTTTAAAGTCAATTTACCTAAATAATAAAATTATAAAAGCATGAACAGAAATTAATTGTGAAATTTATAATGTCTCCATTGGTGATTAAGCTCCAGGGGGCAAACAAGATTTGTGTATATTTTTTTGGCTATATCATATCTCTGTCCATTATATAATTTGGGCACATTTTTGCTTTATTGATCTCTTAGATAATTTAAAATATTTAACTTGAGAAAAATGTGATTTGAAAGTACGTGGGATCTATGACATAAATGTTTGTTAGGGACAGTTGATACTGCACATTTATCCCAAAATTCCATTAGGGGGGATGGAATAGACCAGACCAAAGAAACATTGAAGGGAGTAATAAAAGGAGCTTTATAGGAGGCTGTAGGCTTTGTTTAGATACCTAAAAATACAGATCAACTTGACATTCTCCTCTGGTTTTTTTCCAAGTTCTAATAGAGAGGAAATCAATATGTGAATTATTTTTCTTCCTAGCTTGCAACAATTGTTATTTGTTGAGAATTCTTACCTCTTAGTTGAGATTCAAGCGTGTCATTCAGTCTCTAAATTTTGAATGGTATGTGACTCATCCCAATCCTTCTTTTTAAGATTCAGTTAGTCATCAAATTATATAAGTTTTATATAGATATCTGTTATTCAAGTTCTTTTCGTTTTGTGTTCATTGTTAACATCCTAATCCATAATTTCAGCACCTCACACAGATGAATCGAACAGCTTCGTAGGTGTTCCAACTTCAGTCTCCTCCATCTGCTGCATTCTACATACAACTGACAGATGAACTTTGTTTAAATCCTTTTAAAAAGTGTCATTATTTACTCACCCTTCACAATGAATTTTAATAGTACATCCTATAATATTTCTCTCTCTCCACCCAACCAACCACATATCTTATAATTTCTCAAGCAGAACTTTAGCTTAAATTATATCAGCCTCTACAAATTAGGGTTATGCTACCCTCTGGGACTTATTTGGATTTGGCCTTTGAATTGAATTTTAAAGACAGATATAATACCATTACTAAAAAATAATTTTTCTAATTGTTTTAGGATATTTAAAAGTAGTGGCTGCATTGACTGTTCTTACAACTATAATCTAGTTTTGATTTAGAACTAATAACTTATTGTTCATCTATTTCTCACTCAACGTTTTTCAAGATACAGGTATTTTTTTAGTTTATATTGAAAGGTACCAAATTGGAGATGGTTAAATGACTATAAGAGGATCTAGATAGAAAGGGATTTTTGTTTCCCAACTGTTCAAGTGTTAAACTTTTCTTTTTATGGGTAATTTCACATTATAAGACAGTGATTAAGTAGCTAGTCCCTAGGCTCTGGAATAGGGGAAATCTGGATGTTTAAATGAATTCATTTGAGTTTATATTTTTCCAGTAAAATCCTTAGAATATTCTTCCTTTGGGATTTTAGGAAAGAAATTCAATTAATAACATCAAAATATCACTATGAATAATCAGTTTAATTTTGGTTAAAAATTAACCTAAGCATTTCAAAATAGGTTTTTGTTATAGGTTTGTGTCTACCAAGAAGATATACTGAAGTTCTAACTCCTGGTACTTTGTGAATGTGACCTTATTTGGAAATAGGTTCTTTGCAGATGTAGTCAAGTTAAGATGTGATCATATTGGATTAGAGTAGGCTTTAATGCAATGACTAGTTCCTTACAAGAAGAGGGGAGTCTGGACACAGAGTGGACAGATACTGGGAGAAACTTCATGTGACAATGGAGGCAGAGATTGAAGTGATGTATCTAGAAGCCAAGGAATTCCAAAGACTGCCAGAAACTACCACATACTAGGAAAGAGGCATCAAAAAAAATTTCCCACAGACCCACCAGAAGAGACCAACCTTTATTTTGGACTTTTGGCCTCCAAAACTGTGAAAGAATAAATTTCTTTTATTTTAAACCACCCCATTTGTGGCACTTTGCTACAGAAACCCTATATATATATTAAAAAAAAATATATATATATATATTAGTGTGTAGTTTACTACTAATACACATTTCTATCTATGCATCAATCCATCTCCTATAATCAATTAATCTATTCAAATTCCATCCATCCATCCATCCATCCATCCATCCATCCATCCATCCATCCATCCATCCATCCTAATAAAGAGAGCAAATGTTCAAGTCATTCAGAGACACGATGCAAGATTCTCTGCAAGTTCTTAGTTTTTCAAAGCTTCAGTATTCTCATCTGAAACATGAATAAGTTTTAGTATTAAATAAAATTTAGAACAGTACCAGAAACATCAGTAAGGGATCACTAATTATACATACGCACTTGCATACACACATAAATATATACACACATACATACACACATTTATCCACATGCAAATATCATATAGGGTTTCATAGCAGCAACTTTTAGTTGTCTGTTCTATCCACATTCCACTTACTCCTTAGCAATATCTAATAGCAAACTATGTATTTTTTACATGTCCATATAACATACAGACATACAACTTGTAACATAAACTGTTGGCTGTACCCTAGTACCCACACTCTCCTCCTTCCTTCAGAGCTTCACTAGAGTATATAAAAATCTGGAATAAAATCTATATTTTCCAACTGCCCAAATTCATAAGTTGTGACCATAGACCTATATTCTGGCCATTAAGAATATAGTGGAATTGTCTGATTTTTCTCTTCATGAAATTTGGGATTGTCCGTTGTAAGTGAATAGAAATAGTTTTGGCCTTTTCCTGGTGTTGTTTTCCAACTTATCTGTTCTTTTCCTTCTCTCCTCTTTTCTCCTCTCCTCCTCTCCCCTCCTTTCTTCCTCTCCCCTTCTCCCCTCTTCTCTCTCTGCCTCCATTTCTCCACAAAAACATAATTTTTCTATGTCATCTCATAAAGTTGTAGTTTTTAACTGGGAGGTCCAACTGTTGACTTCAGAGGTTTGATATAAGAAATGAATAACCTGTGGAAAGAGGTCTTCTAGAACTACTGCATTTCAAAAACACTTTCTGTGTTGTGCCTTCTTATTTTTCCTGATACATCCCTGTAGCAAATATTGAGTAAGATCAAATGCATTATTTGCCTTTGGTGCTACGGCACAGCAGAGCTCTCATCCACGGGTTTGTTTATTCTCTGTTCCTACATGTTTATGTTTAGTCACATGCTAGGCTCTGTGTTAGGCAATGACATAATGTAAATTCCAGCATTTCACCTTTGCACATTGTTAACCACCGAGAAGCAATTGAGCAAAAAATTTATCCCTGTGGCTGGATAATAATTAACCCAGTAAATAAAATTGGCTTAAATAGAAAGAGAATGCATTAATTGACCATCAAATACCTAATCAATAAACTGTGCCCATCAATTAATATCTTCCTGTGTATTCTTCAAATAAAAGGGTACCTGCAGAGCACTACTTTAAATTGCCCTGATTTTGAAAAATAACAACCACCAAATAACAATGGCTACTTTAAACTCTGTTTCTGTGAGATTATTTTCTATCATAATTTCTGCATATTAAAATCAGTCTAAAATGAATACTTTTTTATTGTGGAGCCTAAAGAACTTAAGTGCTCTAATAAAAGCATTTAACTAGGTTATACATAAGATCACTTTAAAACTATACAGTGTTCAAACAACAAGTGCTGGTGAGGGTGTGGAGAAAAGGGAACCCTTGTGCACTGTTAGTGGGAATGCAGTTTGGTGCAGCCACTGTGGAAAACATTTTGGAGTTACCTCCAAAAATTAAAAATGGAGCTGCCTTATGACCCAGTGATCACACTTCTGGGAATATATTCGAAGAAACCTGAAACACTAATTCGAAAGAATACATGAACTCCTATGTTCATTTCAGCATTGTAAGAAGTGGAAGCAGGCCAAGTGTCCATCAGTCGAGTAGATAAAAATGCTGTGGTACATTTACACAATAGAATACTACTTGGCTATCAAAAAGAAGGAAACCTTACCCTTTGCGACAGCATAGATGCACCTGGAGAGCATTAAGTGTCAGAGAAACACAAGCACAACATGATTTCACTTATATGTGGAATCTAGTGAACAAAAGAAACTAACAAACAAAAAAGAAACAGACTCATAGATAGAGAACAGACTAACAGCTGTCAGGGGGTGAGTTGTTGTGTGCTGTGGGGCTGAATGGAAAAGCTGAAGGGATTAAGCAAAAAAAAAAAACGCCAAAACAAACAACTCATAGACACAGACAACAGCTTGGTGATTACCAGAGGGGAAGGAGGGTTGTTGGGAGGTAGAAGAAGGAGACTTGACTTGGGGTGGTCAACACACAATACAATATACAGATGATATATTATAGAATTGTGCACCTGAAGCCTATATAATTGTATTAACCATTGTCACCCCAATAAATTCAATAATAAGGAAAGAAAGAAAGAAAGAAAGAAAGAAAGAAAGAAAGAAAGAAAGAAAGAAAGAAAGAAAGAAAGAAAGAAAGAAAGAAAGAAAGAAAGAAAGAAAGGAGGGAGGGAGGGAGGGAGGGAAGAAGGAAGGAAGGAAGGAAGGAAGGAAGGAAGGAAGGAAGGAAGGAAGGAAGGAAGGAAGGAAGGAAGGAAGGAAGGAAGGAAGGAAGGAAGGAGCCTAGATAAAGAAGCAATTTGAAATACAGCAGGGGAACATTTTAACCGCTCAAAGCAGCAGAGCATAGTGGTTCAGAGAGGACTCAATTGTCAAACTGCCTGGACTAGAACTCCAGGTTCCTCACTTACCATATCATTTTGTACAAATTACATAATGTCTCCATCTTCAGCTTCCTCATCTGTAAAGTTGGCTTAATAATAATTCTCCTATGATTGATTGCATTAATTAACATATATGTAGAGCACTTAGAAAATGCCTGGCCCGAGTGAGTGTTATACAAGTGTCAGTTATTATGAGTAAGACTGGCTTTCCAGTTATTGTTGATTTTTATCTTAGAAACACTTTGTGTAGGAGGCATTTGCTATATGTAATTGATGTGTAAGATCCATGGTTTTGAGCACCAAGTATAAATGACTCAGTCAAGAAATTTCCACACAAAGAGAAAAATGAACAAACCAAATAATTCACTAAAGCAAAAATTAATATTCATAAAATTGTAGATGAGTGAAAATGTTTAATAACAAGTAAAACACATGTTGTATATTGCCTTGGTAAAATATTACACATCTATCAAAAGTGATAAACATAAAGACTTTATCACAATACCAAAAGCTTTATTAAATGGGATATGAAAAAAAAATCTAACTCTAATTTTTGACTATAATAATAGCATTTACAAGGACTAAAGAATAATGAAACATGAAAAGAGTTGACTTTGCAGTTGTTGATAATTCCTGATATAATGTTAATTGTATAACAAATTTTAATTAAATTAAAATTTAAATTATTTAAATTAAAAATAACAAAAGAAACTATACAGTGTTTTTCAAATCTATTATTTGAACATTTTGATATTTATGTATGTAATCAGCTATGTAATTAGCTTCATACTTAGAAAAAATTGAAGTAAATATTTTCTGATATTAAGAAAATGTCAAATGTTGATAATAATGGTAAGAAAACATATGTCGTGGTAAGAAATTTGACCCTTTTCCTAATGCAAAATCTTCCATTGGTTCCTAAATTCTTTATAACACTTGTCTTTTTAGGAACTGTATTCTAGCAATTATGTTTCCCCTTTTCCTATATCATCATGTTTTTGTGCTTGAAAATTTTTCATTAAAAGCAAACAAAAACTTCCTTGATCTTATGTTCCAGCCAAGCTACTTTACATCTTCCTCTTTTTCTTCACAGTAAAAATTTCTGAAAGTGATAGTTCCTGAAAAATATATGTATTACCAATGATGCATCACCTCCTGTTCTCTCTTCTCGCTGTTACCTGGCATTTCTCCCATTGCTTCACAGGAAAGACTCTTCTTACCAACACCAGTCATCTTCATTTTGCCGAACCCAATATTCAATACTTTGCTCTTATTTTATTTGACTTGCCAGAAATATTCATCGAAGTTAACATCCTGCTTTATATAGTCTCTTCCCTTAGCTTTCATAACAGTAATGCTTTCTCCTGCCTCACTGCTGCCCAGTCTGTCTTCTTGGCTTGTTTCTCTTTCTGTGGATGTTTCCTAAATCTTGGGCCACAGGTTTTGATCATGGTTTCATTTCCTTTGTCTATACACTGCATTCTTGATCTAAACCAGTATGATGACTCATGAGTACCTGATGGGCTTCAGATTCTCTATTTTGCATTTCATCCCCAGTGCAACTCTCACTGCCCACCTGCCTACTAGATATCTCCACTTGGATTTCTACTAAGTTTCACAAACTTAGCACCTCACAAAGAGAACTGTTGATTGCTCCTTCTTCCACACCTCAATTCCGAATGTTCCCTTTCTCTGCATCTTAGTAATTGACATAGTCATCCTCTCCCTAAACACCACAATCTTCCCAGGTCCAAAATCCAGAAGTCATTTTTATTTTTCTTCCTGTCTCACTGCTCACTTGCAATTCATCAGCAAGTCGTGCTGACTCTACTGGCAAGAATATTTTGAATTTATTTATTTCTCATCATCTCCATTATTACTACCCTACCCTAAATTTCTACCATCTTTTTCCTAATCCCTTGCAATTGTCCCTGCTTTCACTTTTGTGCTCCAGCACGTTCTATTATCTTCATGGTAACTTGAATTTTCCTTTTCAAGAATGGATTGAATTACATATTTCGCCTGCTTGAAGAAGACTCTCCAGTGGCTTCCAATACACATACATCAAACTCCTTAAAATTTATGATAAACAGCTTCCTGGTCTGATGTGGTTTTATCCTTGAATTATTACATACAACAGTCTCCCCATTTCCTGTATGTACTCACCTTAGATTTATTTTCATTTATCAAATATTAAAGCTCATGCCATGTTACTTTTTTGAAGAGGACATATCCCCCTCACATGAACACCTAGTCTCACTGTACCAGTAATCTCTATGTCAATACTATGTTTCATATTTTGTATACTGTCTACTTTTATATTATCTAAAATTATCTTGTGAATGTATGTATGCACATATATGTGTATATGTCTCTTTTCTATCACATCTAACTGGAATGTAAGCTTTATGAGAACATGAGAAACGAAGCTTATCTACTTAATTTATCTGTGTATCAAAGTTCCTGGATCAGTATATAATACATAATAGATGTTCAATAAATATTTGATGAATGAATGAATAAACAAACTCAAAACTAAAGTTCACAAAAATACTTTAAATGGATGCACATAGTTGTACTGAACAAACCATTCAGGGAGAGCATCTAAGCAGCTGCCATTAAAATAACCTAAAGACATTTCAATGGAAAATAATTTTATTTTATTTTTTTGTATAGCCTTAAGATTGGGGTATATATTTTTTTATTTAATAGAGAGGAAACCATTCTAAAAGTCAAAACTCTGGAGAAATAAAATGAGTTGTTTTGGTAGTTTTATTGAGTAAATTCTGGGTAACCACAGGGATGGTTACTTTAGAGGAGATTTAGGCTTATGATAGTAATTTATCTTCATCGTATATAAGACATTCTCTTATTCCCAGGTGCTCCTCCTCTTTACTTGCTATAACCCAATGTGGCGTTAAGTTACCTTAAAAGATGATTCGAGGAATGTAATTGAATAGATTTCATTTTCCTCATCAATAAGTTGCTCAGGATACTGGAAATACTATGTTTTAAATCTGTCTCAACAGTGTACTAAGATTTATATAGATTACAAAAAATCTAATTCCTAAAAAAAAAAAAAATTGTTTTAAAAATCTATTCCCACTTTTCTGACCCCTCTTAACCAATCACCATGCACACAGATCATTTTCTGACAATGTGGAAGGAATGTTACTAGGAGAGGCAGTATAAATCCTCTTGGCACTGAACTGTCACCTTTTTCCCAGGAAGATCCTTTCCAGCTTCTTGCTATGGATGCCTCGCCATTTCGGCACATGGCCACACACTGCAGGGAATATAGGGTCTGATGAACATGGGGGTCCTTTTGTCCTACTCATAACCAGTATCAGCTGTCTGGTAGTCAAATGGCACACAGAGCATAGACTCCGCCTAACCTGTGAGCTGAAGGAAAGGTGAAAAGCACTGATGACAGGGGATATGGAGATTGTTTCTGAATAGCATGGTCTGAAAACAGAAGATGAGGAAATTCAAATTGGAGTATTCTAACAGAGTTGTGTACAGAATGGGAAGGAGCAGAAATGCTGACTAATCTCTCAGTTACACTGAAACCATCTAAACTAGCTAGAGTTCAGGACCTTAGATCAACTGGCAGGGTCTGAATCTCTGTTTTACACTGAACTAGCTGCAAGACTTTGGGCAAGTCACTTAGCTTCTTCTCTCATTTATTCCAGTGTGTAAATTGGGGTTAAGAATGGTACACATATATATGGTTTGGGGGAGGAACAAAAAACTCGATTCATGTAAAGCACTTATCAAGGTGCTGGATGCATCAACAGTGGCCCACAAATGTTAACATTCTAATAACAATTCAATGCTTTATGTGCTTTAGGAAGGATTTCTTAAACCTAGTACTTTCCCTCCTTCTCTGAGTGGGTTTATTATTATTTTTTATCAATTGAGAGTAAGGATAAGATGATAGAACTTAATGTCAAAAAATTAGAATAGAGGAAGAGTGAGGAAGGAGAGAATTGAGGTTCAGGACGAAGGAAGCGTGTCTTGTGACTATAAGGTAATGAGGTTGACAATTTTCTTCCACAGTAAACCTGAAGGCAAATTCTTAAAAGGAATTTTACTCTGAAAATGCTCTGAGCAGTGAGTGAGTTTGAATAAATTTTGTTCTCCCAAGGGACTCCTTTGAAGTAGCACACTCATTTTGGTTTTGTATTCTGCAAAATGAAACATGCACATACACACACACACACACACACACACACGCACACGCACACACAACACACTTGATATCATGTTAGTAAAGAAGATTATTTGAGGTTTCCTTCAGGAAGTGTCATGAGCTATGCCTTGAAGAATGGACAAAACTCCCAACAGCTGGAAAAAGTGAAGGAAGGGTCTCTGGAGCAGAGGAGTTAAAAGATAAGTTTCCATAGAAACTTTTGTCAGTTGGAAACTTTAACTCTTTATCTTCAGTGCCTTCAGAGAACAATCTCAGTTTCTTGTCAAACTGACACCACCGTTCCCAAAGGTTTGCTAGTGATTAGTATTTTTTTTAAGTGGCTGAACTGACCAATGAATAAGTGGTCAGAGGCTATTTTGAGAGGCAGGCTTTCAGTTCGGAAGAAACTCTGAACCTGAAGTGAACAGACATATGTATAAAATATACTGGCAAGAGCTCCCTTAAATACTTCACTTCAGTGACTGTACAGAGAAGCCAAGCCAAGGGCCCGCAAGCCCTTCCCTGACGCCCTGCCAGGGCAGCCCTAATCCTAGAGCCAGTCCTGCTCCCTGCGCATGCTGTTTCAGTTCTGCCACGGTTCATTCTAATTAAAGGTAATAAATATACTGTTATACATGGCAGTTAATTTGTTTACTTTTGCATTAGATAAACCATACAGAGGACAAGTCTCATGGACTGGGACCATAAACATGGAGCATGGACTTAGGTCACCCCTTAACCTTTAGTAAGGACCAGAAAAGACATAAAAGATCAAATAAAAAGTTTGACATGTAGGGAACAATTTATCATTTGAATGATCCAAATGAGAAAAGTAGTGCAATAGATGATGTGGTTACATTAAGTAATAAAATAATAAATGATTAAGAAGTGACAAATTCAGGGAGAAAAATGGCCACAAAAGAGAATTTGACAAACTCCTCTAAGAAAATAAGCATTTTTTTTCTCTCAGCTATAGCTGAACAATGTAAAATAAGGAGTTATTTTATTTTCAAATAATTCTTTGTGAAGTAAGTTAAATTTTATTTAATTTTAATAATTAAGAATTATAAATATTTAAAGGATTTGGACTTTTAATGATCCATAGTTTTGGAAAATTGTGCTACATTTATTCAGAGTATATGAAAAGTAGAAGTAAAGCTGCAAAATACTATAAGTATAAATATTATAAAATATATTTTATTAAGAATATCAAGTTGCCTTAGCCAGTTTTGCCCATGGTTAGAGCATCAGCCCTTGTTTGAGGGTTTGGGGTTTGATTCTGGTCAAGGGCACGTACCTTGGTTGCAGGTTCAATCCCTGGCTCCAGTGGGGGCACTTGGGGGGAGGCAACCAATCGATGGGTCTCTCTCACATCGGTATGTTTATTTTTTTTCTCACATTGATGTGTTTGTTTGTTTGTTTTCTCTCTTTCTCCCTTCCACTTTCTCTGAAAAGCAATGGGAAAAAAAATCCTCAGGTGAGCATTAAAAAATAAGAATACCAAGTTAATGGAATATATTTTTACATTGAATATAGTTAGAAAATTTTAGATCATGTGTTTTACACAATTGATATGCTGTCTGACTTTTAATTCAGAGCATTTTAAAACCCTCTTTTATTTATTTTAAATAGAAAATTATGTATAATTTTTCTTATTGACATAGAGCACAACTCTAGAGTATCATGTAAAGAATGCTGGCCTTAGGATTGCTGGTCGTGGATTCAAATACTAAGCGTTATTATTTTCTAACTATGTAGCCTTAGGGAGGTTTGCTAAGTTTTCTAAGCTTCCTGAGACTGAAGTTCCTTGTACTCAAACTTGACCTAGTGCACTCTGTCTCCCACAATTGTTGTAAGGAATTAGTAAAATGTTGTCTGGGGCATAAACAAACAAAAACACAAAGCATAGTACCTGTCACAGAACAAATGTTCACAACATTAATGCCCTTCCATCATTTCATTACCTCGTCAACAAAAAGTTAAAAATCTGACCTCATCTAGGATCCAATTAATAAGAAGGAGAGAAGTCAAAGAAATGTGTTTCCTATGACTTCAAGTGCCAAGTTAATTGCACACTCCTGGGATTTGCATGATGGAGATCAGGTTTGGAAGAACTTTGCCTGGCACAAATAAGAACTTCCTTTTCCTTGAGCATCTTAACATTTGGTAAATTTTAATGATAAAGCGAGTGTCATGGGCTTAGTTATGTGCTATAAATGTCTAATTTGGAGCAATCTTTAAATAGCAAACAGTTTAAACAGTAAATTCATATTTTAAATTCCTTTTTGTAACATGTAATGAAAATTTGTTCACTTCAGTAAGACTTCATGACTTTTGAAATATCTTTATGTGTACATTGACTGAAAATGGGCCATTTGTGAAAGACACATGAAGTTTGATGACTAGAAAAACTCTTAAGGCTGTCTTTATGTAAATAATATATGCAATGATAATTGATGAGACATTAATTTTTTAATAATATTTTTATTTTTAAAAATACAATTTGTTGCCTGACTCTGAAAGCAATATGCATATGCCCAATGGAAGAAATAGTTTTCTGACTGTGCCTGTGGAACTTCCTCAAAGTGTAGGCTCCAAGCTCATTTTTTCCCTATGGATACTTACTTAATTTAATGACACTCTTTAGAAAACTAAAAATTATTTTAACACATAAACAAGCATTTTGAATTAAGGCCTAAAATTAACTGAATATTCTCAGCATTTTTATTATTTTTATTATTATTATTATTATTATTATTATTAATCCTCACCTGAGAATATTTTTTCCATTGATTTTTAGATAAAGGGGGAGGGAGGGGAAGAGAGAGAGAGAGAGAGAAACATTGATGTGTATGGTTGCCTCCTGAACACACCCTGACTAGGGCTGGGGATCGAACCTGCAACCCTTTGGTGTGTGGGTTGATGCTCTAACCACACTGGCCCGGGCCTCAGCATTTTTAAAATAAACAAAAATAAAAAAGTGAGGAATGAAAAATGGAATGAGTGAGGGGTGAAGGTGAGGCTCATTGATAAACTGAAAAGGCTTCCAGGATGGATTTGACTGAATGATCTGGGGCGCCGGTCACCTGACAGACTCCTGCCCTAATTATTTTCCGTATAATAAAAGTTTATATTTTAGGCAGATAACATTTGCTTGTATGTATGTATTTTAGATGGGAAAAGCTCTCAGACCTCTGTTACACACTCTTTTGGGTAAATAATTATGAGTGTTAGTTATCAACCTGGGCTGTAATAGTGAGGCTTTTGAAATGTGTTGAAAACTTTCTTTTAAACAAATGATTCCAGACTGTTATTTTGTTTTCAGCGTTTAATCCTGCCGGGTTTGGTTCTCTTTTGATGCCAGTCTTTCAGGAGCCGTGCTGTGGTCAGTACACCTGCCGCAGTGGTCACTCCTCCTCTCCCAGGGGAAACAGTGATATGGCTCAGTGAAAACAGAATGGGCCTCCAAGGCAGGCAGACCTGCGTCTGACCCTGGATTTCTCGTGGTGAGCAGATTAGTCCAACTAAATGAGACTCGCTATTCTCCAGGTAAAATGAGGATAACGGGACCTACCTGTTGTTTGGACTAAATGCACAACATCTATGAAATGTGTAACAAGATTCCTGGGACATAGAGAGCAATCAATAGATTATTTTTTCCCTTCCATATTTTCCCTGGCTGTTGATGTGTCTTTTGTTGTTGTTTTTGGAGAGCACTAATCTAGCTGAATAAAATGTTGCCTAAAATAATGGTAAATTATTTCTGATTGAATGCCTGAGAAATTCTCCTATGGATTTACATTTGTCTACTTTGGCTGCCTACTTCTAAGTTTTTGGCTGTATTCCAAAGAATTGAGATTTTTTTTTTTTTTTTTGCATAAGTGAACTGTCACCGCAGTATTGCAAAATCCTAACATTCAATGTTCTTTATGTTCCTGTGTTAAGATAGTCCATATGCTAAATTGAGAGCCTAAGTTTTCCTACTCACATATGACATAAGGAAACCAATGGAAATGTGAAACATATCAGTTAAGTTATTCATCATGTAGGCTATAAAATTTCCCAGATTGGTTATTGTATTGAATATTTTACTTAAACACATTTTAATTCAGCCAAACTGGTTTCATGTTTATTTTACTACATATGTTTCAGATGGTGCTAGTTTAACATTTCTAATTTATTTTTTATAGATTATGACAATGAGTTGTAAGCAATGCAATTATTGCTGAGTTTTGTTTTTAATAAATTTAACAGTAGAATCCCCACAGAAATAAATTCTAAATTTGTTCTGCAGAATCAGAGCTCATTTGGAGAGCTTAGTTATAATCTGTCAATTTTAATAGTAATCTGTCACTTTATAGGTATAATCAGATACCTGATTATAGGGATATACAAACAATAAGAATTAAAAATTTTAATTCTGTCTTTTTAGGTATGGATATCTTTCCATAGTCTCTTTTGTTTATTTTAGGGAAATAAACTTCTAACTCTCCTCCCCGACAATGAAAAAACTATCTTCTTTTACATATATTTTATTTACTTTAAATCTTTTTTTCATCATGATTTTGGTTATTCTATTCAGTAATAGAAAAAAATTCTGTGCATGCTTCATCAATATTAAACATTTTCAAATATTATAAGAAGAAAGCACACAGAAATCAGTACAGAGATATAAAATGCATAAAATGAAAAATAAAATAGGTTTTAAGAGAGCAGAAAAATGTATTACTTGATTTTATGTGTACTTAGATTTTATGTTTTCTCATTATAATCTGCTCAAGTTATACCAGTTAGTACATTAGGACTAACATACTGACTGAGTCAATAATTCTATTTCATTGATTTTTTTCCCCTTAAGATGGTAGTCACGTAAACATGTATACCTACAAATATATACATATATATATAAACATATATATGTATGTACGTATTTATATATACAAGACATTAATTGAAGCTATGCTTATAATAATAATACTTAGAATATAACATAATTAAATCAAGTATAGGTTTTTATATAATTTAATATTTTATATCAACTAAAATAATATATGTATCAACATAGAAACAGATTTAAGCTACATTGTTCATGGAGAAAATTTATAATAATGATATAATATTTACTTGAAGTTAAAATAAATATGTGATAGTTATTTGATACTTTAGATATTAAATTGTTAATAATATGTTAATACTAGTTCTCTAAGTAATGTCCACAATGGTATGTGGAGGAAATTGGAGTGGAAAGGGACCATCTATAACAGAAATGAGATACAAAATTGCTGAGAATGCCTAGTAGTTCTCTTAGGATATTGTAGACTAAATTAATTATTGGAATTGCACTTCTTAATTTAATTAATGAAGTTTGTAGCCATAAAACCCTTCACTCTGTGTTACTTTGACATTCACTTGACTTACGTAGGTCAAAGAATGTTTCAAGTCACCTTAGGTTCAGGGTTATCCCCCTGATTCATTCTTTCCTCCAGGTCCCTCCTATTCCTCCAACTCTCCGTGAAAACTTCACCTGATCTGTGGTAATCAGAAAGAACAGGAACAGAGGTATGGATTGCTGTCCTTCCTTTGCAATGACAAACTGGTGATCTTTTAAGAACCATGGCCGTGAGGATGACCAGAGATCTTGGTTTTGGAAATCAGTCCCCTGCCCTTCTGTTCTCCAGCCACCTTCCCTAGCCTCTGACAGATTTAGGGGTTATAATTTAGAGAGCAATATTTGACCCTTCTAGAAGAAGTTCACAGTAACAAAACGCCATATGAATTCTGATGTTCTTTCATTTGAGCTTTGGCCTGATAATAACTTCAGTTTAATTCATGAAGAATGTTAGGGCCATTTGGCTGAACTATCAACAATAAAACAAATGTTTACTGAGTTCTTGTGTTAGGAAAACAGCAATAAATATAACATATTTATAAACTATGACCATTCTGTTCAAGGACTATAAAACTAGCAGAGGTCATAAGAGTATATTAATAATTATGAAAATAATAAAATTTATAAACACAACATTATTAATATGAATAAAGTATTACAGATACCCAGAGAAAGGAAAGACCAGACACATAATTTGAAATCCAGAAATATCTATTTAGTAGGTGGCATCTGAGGCAACTATGAGTGATAGGTAGGATTTTTGAGAAGTAGAAATAAAGCAGAAGAAATAAGAGAAAACAACCTTAGAATTTAGGTACGTAGCGCTTTTCATAAATTTTTTCCAAGGAAAATGAAAGATGAGATTGGAAAGATAAGGCTGAGGTAAAATTAATTTATCCTGACTGCCTTGTGACTAAAAATGAATATTTATTGATCTCTGTTGCAGAAGCTGGTTGAATGTTTACCAAACTTTGTTTCCTCTTTCTCCCTTGCATAGAGCTAACCTGTATTTACCAGCAAGCATCCCTTGAAATTTTGACAATGATATAAGGTGTGTTACCTCCAGAACTGACTCATAAAACATTGAATGCAATCTCCATGTTCTTTCCCCCTTCAGAATAAATTTTGAATACCCATATTACCTGCTTTTAAGACTTAGAACAAAGTTACAGTAATCAAGGCGGTGTTATTTTTGGTTAAAGTATAGAATCATAAATCAACAGAATAGAACAAACGGTACAGAAAGAGACCCCAAAATTGACTGATTTATGACAAAGGTGCAAAGATAATTCAATGGATAGATGATAGCCTTTTCGATAAATGGTGCCAGAACAATTGGACATTCATATTCAAAAAAGAAACCTCAACACATACATCATATCTTTTACAAAAGGTAAGTCAAAATGGATGTCAGAACTAAATGTAAAATGTAAAGCTATAAAATTTCTAGATGAAATCATAGGTAAAAATATTTATGATCTTGGGTTAATCAGAGTTCTTATGTAAGAGCATGTTACATAAAAGAAAAATTGATAAATTAGACCATCAAAATTAAGAACTTTTGTTCTGTAAAAGAACTGTTTAGAGGATAAAGAGATCAACCACAGAACTAATAATAGTATTTGCAAACTATATTTCTGACAGAGGACTTGTATCTAGAATACATAAAAATTTGTAAAAATCAAACAATAAAAAAATAGCCCATGGAATGCCCTTCTAGTGGCTAGATGGTATACTGCCCAATTCATGGGACTTATGAATCACTTAATAAAGCCATTTAGATCTTTTTGAAAAAACACACACCACAATTTAAAACTGGAGCAAAAAATCTGAATAGATACTGCACCAAGAAAGATATTTTAATGACAAATAAGCATATGAAAAGATACTCAATATATCTGGTAATTGGGAAAATGAAACTTAAAACACATGAGATACAGGTATATATTATTAGCATAGCTAAAAAAAATAACCTTACAATATCAAGTGCAATAAAAGGAATAAAATATATACATATATATTTTAAATATATCTTTATTGATTTCAGAGAGAAGAAAGGTGAGAGAGAGAGAGAAAGAGAGAGAGAGAAACATCAATGATGAGAGTCATTGATTAGCTGCCTCCTGCACGCCCCTAACTGGGGATCGAGCCCACAACCCGGGCATGTGCCCTGACCGGGAATTGAACCCCGATCGTCTGGATCCTCGGTTGACACTCAACCGCTGAGCCACACCCAGCTGGGCAGGAATAAAATATTGATTCATGCATTAATTTGCACAAGTCAAATACATTTTGCTCAGTGAAAAATGTTAAACATCCAAAGGTTACATATTATGTTTCCATTTATATAACATTCTAGAAAATGCAAAACTATAGAGACAAGAACATGTCAGTGTTTTCTTGGGATTTGGAACTGGGGAAGTGGTTGACAACAAATGGGGCGCATAAGAAAAACTGGGGAGTAATGGAACTGATATGTATTATGACTATGGTGGTAGATACATGATTGTGCATTTATTACAACCTATAGAACTTTACCATAAACAGTGAAATTACTGTATATAAATTGAAATTTAATAACTTAAAAATTTGAAAATATGAGGGTAGAATATCCTGCAGCTTCAGCTTTACCAGCACTATAAAACCTAATATAATTTTATAATACAGATTCACAAATACTGTTAATTCAGTCCAACCAATAAAAATTTCAGCAACAACATGGATTCTTGAGAATATGCACTCTTGTTTACAAGCTAGATTAATAATGGCATTAGACAACAGAATATAGGAAATAGATATACCTAAGTATATCATCTTCAATTGCAGAAAATCAAAGATAAGAAAAACTCATGAAAGAATACAGAAAAAAGTTACCTTATCTATACAGAAACAAAGAAAAAAATTACATCTGACTTCTCAAAAAGCATGCAAGTAAAAAAAAAGTAGAATGAAATATTTAGTGTTGAGAGAGAAAAAAATCAAACTAGAATTCTGCACCTATGAAATTATCTTTCAAAAATGGAGAAGCAAAAACTTTCTCAGACAAACAATAATTGAAGGAATTTGTTGCCAGTAAGCCTGTCTTGCAAGAAATGTTACTTTTAACATAAAGTAGTTTTTTTTTAGGGAAGGAAAATAAGGAGTCAGAATCTTGGATCTACATAAAGAAAGGAAGAGCATTGAAGAAGCAATATGAGAAGGTAAAATAAAAACTTTTATTTTTCTTATTCTTAATTGATCTGACAGACAAGAGTTCATTCAAAATAATATAAACAATGTATTTATGAGTGCTTACATGTATGTCTGTGTGTATATGCTTATGAATGCTTATATATATGTAAAATAAATAAAAACAATGACTAAAGTGATGGGAGAAAGAAATTAGTCTTATTTTGTTATTATAGTGTATACTCACATTACCCATGAAGTGGTATAGTGTTATTTAAAAGTGGACTTGGATTAGTTGTAGATGTATATTTGCAAACTCTAAGGAAACCAGCTTTAAAAAAAGTGTAACTGATATGCTAAAAAAGAAGAGAAAATGGAATAATATAAAATGCTTAATTAAAATTACAACAGGCAGAAAAAAGGTAGAAGACAAAACAGAAACAAAGAACAAGGGGAACAAATAGAAAACAGTAATGAATATGGTAGATATTAATTCAACTATATCAAAAATCACCTCGAATGTTAATGGTCTGAATGCCCCAATTAAAAAACAAGAATTGTCTGAGTGGATCAAAACACAAGACCCAACTACATGTTGTTCACAAGAATCACTCATTAGGAAAACACATATAAAGAAAAGTAAATAAATGGAAAAAAATATACCATGCTAACATTAATCAAAAGAAAGCAGAAGTTATATTAATTTCAGATAGATCAAACTTCAAGTAAAGAAAATTATCAAGGATAAGGGAAAGCAATGCATAATGACAAAAGAGTCAATTTTCTAAAAAGACATAATTCTTACAACAGGGCATCAAACTACAGAAGGGACATACACTGATAGAACTGTAAGGAGAAATAGATGAATCTACTTTTATAGCTGGAGACTTCAACATCCCTCTGTCAGAAATGGACAGAGCCAGAAGACAGAAAATCTGCACAAACATAATTGAACTCAACTATACCATCAATCAACGGAATATAATTTACATCTACAAACTACTTCATTCAACAATAGCAGAATATGCATGTTTATCAAGCTCACATGGAACAGTCACCAAGATTCCACATTCTGGGCCATAAAACACAACTTCACAAATTTAAAAGAATAGAAATCATACTACATCTGCTCTTAGACAATATTGGAAGGAAACAAAAAATCAATGACAGAAAGGTAACAAAAATCCTCAAATATGTGGAGATTAGCATACTTTTAAAATAACATTAGTAAAGGAAGCAATTTCAAGAGAAATAGAAAACTAGTTTGAACAATGAAAATAAAAACAAAAGTTATCAAAATTTGTGGGATGCTGTGAAAGCAGTGCTTACAAAGGGAATTTATAGTGTTTAATGCATATATTAAAAAAAAAAGAAGAAATATCTAAAATCAATAATCTAAATTTTCACCTTAGAAAAATAGAAAAAGAAGAGCAAATTAAATCTAAATTAAGCAGAATAAAAGAAATAAGAATTAGAGCAGAAATCAAAGAAATGAAAATTAAAAATCAATAGAGAAAATCAATGAAACCAAAACCTGGTTCTTTCAAAGATTAATACAATTGATAAGCCTCTAGCCAGGCTAAGAAAAAAAAAGAGAAAAGATACAAATTACTAATATCAGAAACAAAAGAGGGGGATATCATTACAGATCTCATAGAAATTAAAAAGAAAATAAAGAATGTAATTATCTCTATGCCCACAAATTTAAGAACCAGGTAAAATGGATTGTTTCCTTGAAAGATACAACCTGCCAAAACTCACACTAGAAGAAATAGATGATCTGAACAGATTTATATATATTAATAGAATCGAATAAGTCATTAATAACCTTCCAACAAAGAAAGCACCAGACCTAAATAGGTTCACTGAATGAATTTTAGCAAACATTTAAGAAAAAAATATACCAATTCTCTATCATCTCTTCCGGAGGACAGAAGCAGAGGAAACACTTTCTTACTCATTATATGAGGCCAGCATTACCCTAGTACCAAAAGCAGAAAAAGCATTACAAGAAAAGGAAACTACAGACCAGTATCTCTCATGAGCATTGATGCAATAGTCAACAAAATATTAGCAAATCAAGTTCAAAAAAATATAAAAAGGATTATACACCATGACTAAGTGGGTATTATCTCAGATATACAAAAGTGGTTCGACATTTGAAAATTAATTAATATGATCTATCGACATCAACAGGCTAAAAGAGAAAAATCACATGATCATATCAATAGATGCAGTAAAAGCATTTCACAAAATTCAACATCGATAAATGGTTAAAACTCAGTAAACTAGGAATATAAGGGGACATTCTCAACTTGATAAAAACTATCTACAAACAACCTTCAGCTCACATCATTCTTAATGGGGAGAATTTCAATGTTTTCCCACTAAGCCCAGGTGCAAGGTAAGGATGTCCCCTCTTATCACTATTTTTCAGTATTGTACTAGAAGTGCTTGTTAATTCAATAAGGCAAGAAAGAGAAATTAAATATATACAGATTGGGAAAGAAGACATAAATCTGACTTTACTCATAGAGTTCTTCGCTGGAAGTAGGAAGATGTAAATTCAAAGCCTTGTCCTCAAACTTAATCTCTACATGACCTTGAGCAAGATTCTCAAGCCTGTTTCACCACCTATAAAATGGGCTAATACAATCCTTTGAGAATTTTCTCAAAGAGTAAAACAAGTTAATGTACTTGCAGGCATTTAGAGAATGTAGGCATACGAAGCTTATCAATCAATGTTAGGTGAACCTGAATCTGAGAGTGTGTATGACTGATAGTTTCATTCAGAGTGATATCGCCAATAAGGGACCATTTTTCTTTAAATAGAAGAATAAAATGTATCTCTTCTAATAAAACCTTTTTGCTTTTCCCCACTATGACTTACTCTGGTTTTTGACCACAAATAACGACCAGAAACAGTTTAAATTTTTGACAAAAAGAAAAAAGAAAAACAAAACCAGGAAATTTGATGTTAATCAGATTTGGATTTTAACTCTATACTCAGCAACTGAGTTGAAGCTCCTCATCTGTAAGATGGACATGATATCAACATTAAAATTTTGCTATGAAGATTAAACGAGAAATGGTGAATAAAACAATGTGGTCAAATGCATTGAAGAGTAACTCTACTATTATAATAACTGTTTATTAATATTATTTTATATTCCTGAGTTTATGTGTCACTATATTTTTATACACCATACAAAATAATGTTGGGGAAATTTAAAAAAATTGAATGTGTTTTTCTCTTGAGGTATTTCAAATAACTGTCTTTATCTTTCACCCCAATGGTGAAAGGTGTTTGCAAGTAAATAGTAATTGGATAGAAGAGTCGTTTATATGCATTTGGTGAGGGAATTAACTTTTTATTTGTGAAACAAACATAAAATTGTAAGTTTGAAATGTTGAATCCTTGGTAATAATAGCAAAACTCTCATTTGCCTTCAAATATTATTACAGCTGGATATTTATACTAATACATTTGATTAAGCATTATGGCTGATTGCATTTTTGGAAGAGTTTGGTGGTAATGAATCTTATATCAAAAATTAATATTCAAATGGTACTCTGGTGACTTTCTAAATACTAGCATAAACAAAGAAGAAACAAAATCTAAAAGAGTAGCTAAGCTTTGTTAGTAAAAACAGTATCTGGCATATATTTGTCTCTGTCTTCTCAAAATGAATATCTATGCATTCTAAATCTATTTCCTGAGAAATGTTTCTGTATTAATATCATGCTTAATTCAACAAGGTCAATTCTGACATTTAAAAAAGTCTTACAGCAGGTTCTAATATAAGTTTCCTGGAAATAATAATACCAGATTTAGAAAAAACACAGTCATCACTTACTATTAGAAATTCTGCATGTTCCACATTTTCCCCTAGCACAAGATATATACAAATGAACTGACAATCAAGTATTGGGCAATTTTTAGATTTACTATTTTATTCATATAGATGAATACTTATAGATATTTTTTACACTCTAGAAATACTTAAATAGAAAATGTGAAAAAAACTGCTTTTTAAACTTAAAGTTCTGTACTACTCATCTGATTTAACAGAAAGGAAGAAGAGAGAGGAAGAAAGGTTGAGAGGAGCTGGGAGGGAGGAAGAAAAAAGAAACCTAAGCTAAAACTTTAATACTCAACTCTGAGTTGAATTTTGACTTAACATAGTAATGTCTTGATTGAAACTAAAATGCCCATCACAAATATGAATGTCTTTTGTTCCCAACACTTTACAACATTTTATGGCCTATTTCATTGCATCATAAATGTCATAATGATCAAATGTTCCATGAAATGTCATAAAATGACATGAATTACAGCTATCATCTAGATCGACGTCTGGAAAACCAAGGTGCTGGCTCACGCTCAGGTAACATTGTCCTTTTCGTGTTTGAAATCTTTGTGTACTGTTGAATTGAGTTAATTACTTTTATTTTATCGTCCAAATGTACTATGGTTCTCTCTCAAAAAGTAATTCATTAGTCCGGAGAGTACATACATAGCTGAATTTAAGTAGCTCCCAATTATAATGCTGTTATTTCTTCAGTTTAAAGATTCTTAAGATCTCATGTTAACAAAGCTCGGCGTGACGGTGCTTTACAACTGTTTCATTTTCTATATTAGGACTTGTGCTGCTCTGGGACTTATTAAGGTGTGTGAGATTTTATCATACTATTCAAATTCAGTAATGACTGCATGTTCTTTGGATATGCCATTTTCCCATTAGCCGGTGCATGCCAGAATGTAATTTGATAGTTTACTAAACGTGAGCAAGGAAAAAGGGAAATGATCATAATGATGCTATTCACAAAATTTTGCTGCCTATTTTGAATTACTAAGCCTATTTGCACGGTTAGACTTACTCCTTAGCTATGATCCAGCTGGAAATTTAGCTTGCTAGCTGAAAAGTAGTTTTTAAAAGGTCTACTTTCAATTTATATCAATATTTTTAGTATTTGCTTCTCTTTTGTCTTAATTCAAACAAACAAAAATAATGCAACTCATGAACCGCATTTTAATGCACCTATTCATTTATTCAACAAGTTATTTTTGAGTCCCTTCTAACCATGGCAATTGCTGTTTCTGCCTTCGTGACACTTATCCAGAAGCTCAGAAAATAAATACATGATCCTAAATGCAGTTCTAAGTGTCTGGCTCTGGTAAACTAGGGCATTGCCCACAGAATACCTTTACTCCAGATCCAGAGAGGGATACAAATTGCAACACTTGAAATCAGCATTTTCAAGTCTAAGCTATTCCTATTTCTTTTTACTCCTTAGTGAATTTTCCCTACACTTTACCACTGAATAAATTGCAGGCAAAATAATTCAATCTGTCCTGCTCTGTAGGAATGCATCGTTGTGGACAACCAATGTAATTGTACAATGAACACTTTGCTACTCTTGATGTTCCAGTCTCGCTATATTCCTGCTGAGAGGGGACAGTAATGAGTAACTGAGTATCCTGAGTAATGTACCCTGGGCCCCTGCATCTATCTAATTCTCGCTCCTATTCCTATCTTCCTCAACAAAACATTTGTCCCTTATTTCTTTCAACACCTAGTTAACTATTCAGCACTTGGTTTATCACCAGTCTTGAGCCTGACATTCAGTAAATTGACAGAACCCCCAAATATATAGAGAGTTGAAAAAATGTTTACAGAAATGTGGTTTACTTGGCATGATACTTTTGCCTGTAAGAACTGTGTTATCCTGAAATAATTATTTATTTCTATGTAGAAATAAGCTAATATGATTTTAAAATTTTTTCATTAAGGTTAGAAAAAGAGCCATAGAATAATGGGGTTTGTCATATTGGAGGCTTATGTGGTTGGACAGTGAATTCTAAGACAAATATAGGTGCTTAACTTACTGTAATGCCCCAAGAGAAAATCCTAAAGCCCAACTCAGCAACCATAGTCAGAGTTTATATAAGGCAATTTATATATTCCAAGGGGAGAAATTACTACAATGCTTGGGGCATTTTATAATGTGGAAAAATACAGTGAGAAAGCTTGTCAGCCAAATGTTTAAATAGCACTAAGTATATATGTGAATAATTCCCTTGACTTCAATCTTTATGAAGTAGATCTTAATTACAAAAGAAAAGATTGGGGAAAAGTGTCTATTTAAGGGTTTTGTAAAGTTCTGAAACTTCCCAACTATCTTCATTTGCCTAAAATCTGCTTGTTAAGTCAATGTACAGTATTTTTTTCTCAGGACATTTTTTAAGTTCAGCATATCATGAAAAATTCTTAAATTTAGGAAAACTATGTAAACCTATACTTTGAGCTTTCTATGGTTTCTAATTAGTAATTCCAATGGCAAGAACTTCAGATCCACGGGGGAAAAATCTGTGGAAACATTTAAGTGCTTGGAGAAAAGGTGTTGGACAATGACAAATGAGATGACCAAGCCAATGAGGAACATTCACATTATAGGGAGGGTAATATATTACTTAGAGTTTACATAGTTAATCATGTTTCCTATATGGTTAGTTAGGTTCCAATATAACTTTTCAACTTTCCATTTAATTTGGTCCCTTGATGTTGTGTTTTACATTGGTATATTTTTGAATTAATTTTTAAATTTCAAATATGTTTACAGAATGTTTTTCTTTATGAATGACATTATGCTAGGTATACTAAAGGACATAAGATAAAGGATATATATTCTATTTACTGAAAGAGCTTAAGCAGTCTATAAGGAGAAAGAGCTCAGTACATGTAGTAGAAGACAAATGTATAGTAGAATATTTTAGGGAAATGCTTTCAATATTAAGTACTTTTCTCATTTTTTTATTTTTATTTTTAAGAGTGTGCTAAAAATGTCATTTGTTAATAATAGAAATAAAAACTTTAAGGGTTCATCTCTAAAACATGAGTAACAAATATATGTGTATTCATTATAGTTCCACTCTTTTTCAGTTCTTTTGTTTTTGAAAGAGCAGAGCACAGGTAGAGACTTTCAGGCCTATGAAGACATTTTACATCTTTCTGTATATGCAA
Source organism: Miniopterus natalensis (assembly GCF_054644295.1). Classification (NCBI taxonomy): domain Eukaryota; kingdom Metazoa; phylum Chordata; class Mammalia; order Chiroptera; family Miniopteridae; genus Miniopterus; species Miniopterus natalensis. The sequence goes on from NC_142081.1 coordinate 146,033,595, forward strand.
AATTGGGTTACCTTCTCTATCTTAATGTTTCTGCTTGAAGTCTGTCATTTCTTAAAAGACAAAATTAAAATTTGAATGTTTACTGTGTGATTGTACCCTGTGATATTCAAGACTTGTGAAAACTAAATGAAAGTCAAATTGAAGTGATGTTTAGGAAGCTGAAGAACTGGAACTTTGAACAAAACACTGCTGCTTGGATTGTATGTTATTAGTTCTTCTTATTAAGTCTTTTGCATAAAATACTGTTATGTCCCACTAGGCCTCATTTTCAGCAGGTTGGTGATTTTGTTGCCCAGCTGTGATGATTGAACTTGAGTTAACACAGATTAACTGCCTATATGGTACAGTGGGCTAACTTGCTCGCGGAATAGTCTAGGCTTCTCTTCTCTCTAAACTATATGGGAGAATTATTTTACAGAATAGGAATAATAAACATGACAAATTAGCTGAAACATAAACCAAAAAATTCCAGAGGAGTTGGAGGATAGCACCTAGTTAACAATATTGTTACAAGAAAAATCTTTCCATATGTTGATTTTATCATAAAACAGAGGGATAATATATTGTTTCAGAGGAAATTTAAACAGCTTAAAGAAAGCTATTCCTTTTCATTATTTGTGCTTGGACAGATCCAAAGAATTTAACTGTATCACTCTGTCAATTCACTGAACCTAAATTCACAGAATATCTGCTATGTGGCAAAGTCCTTGTTAAGTATCGGATATACAGAGGTGCAGGACCTGCTCTCTAAGCTGAAGGAATTTACAGATGAAATTGGACAAAATACAAGTTTTAAAAAAAGTTAAATACAAAATGGAAACTGTAAATTCTACCTACCTTTCAAGGAACTTATAACTTTTATTTTATTTTAAAAATTTCATATCTTCCAACTAATTCTATGAGTTGAGCAAAAAACCTTGATGCCAAAACAATAAAAATAATGCAAAAAAATAGAACATTTTCACTAGGAGCATATATATGAGATTCTAAATAAAGTATTAGCAAGTACAACCTAACACTGTATTAAAGGAAAAACACCTCGTGTAGTCTTAAGATTAGTTGATGTCACAAAATCTGTTAATGCCAATTATTACATAAACAAGTTAAGGAGGAACTAAAGCAATATCATTATATTAATAGATACGCAAAATCATATACTCATTACTAAAAAAAAATACCCTATATATACATACATACCTATTATCAAGTATAATTTATAATTTAGACACAGTAAGAAAGTAACAACAATAATTAATAATAAAATAGAGCAACAGTTTAAGGTACAACAGCAAAAGTAACACAAATTTATTTTCCTTCTTCACAATTTCACGGATAGAAGATTCATTCTTACTGTAGATCTTTTCAAACTCAGCATTCAATTTTTTTTTCTTTCCTTACTGAGTTGAGAACTTTTATCTTTTCATTTAAAGGAAACACTTCACAGACTCTGGCATATTTAAATCACCAGCATCACTGCTCTTGGTCTTTGGGGCCATTATTAAGTAAAATAAGGGTTACTTGAGTGCAAGTGCTGTAATATTGGGACAGTTGATCAGATAACTGAGAAGGTCCTACTAGGTGACTAATGGGAGTGGGGCATCTACACACTGATACTCTGGGCAAAGGGATGACTCATGTCCTGGGTGGGAAGGAGTGGGATGGCGCTGTATTTCAACATGCTACTCAGAAGGGTGTAAAAATGAAAACTTATGAATTATTTATTTCTGGAATTTACTATTTAATGTTTTCAGACCACAGTTGACTGTGGGTAACTGAAATTATGGAAAGTGAAACCACAGTGGGGGGAAACTACTATATAGATTATATTGGTATGATCCAAAGCAGGTGTAAGTGGTCTTGAGGTGAACCTGGAGATGTAAAAATAGTCATTAAAACTACAGAACAGTAACTTAATGGATACTTGTAGCAAAGATTTGAGCTCCACATAACTGAATGGACTAATATAATCTCTAACAACTTTGTTAGAGTTAAAAATGTATGAATTAGCATGCTGCTGCTAAATTTTAGTGGTATATTAACCAACCTTATGCTACTTGCCAGAAAAACAGTAAAATTCAATATTACTTTGCTATTTTGGTGTAAAATCTAACATATATATGTATGTATGTGTACACATACATACATATGATATATTTCATCTTTCCTATTAATTGAGTTATGCAGGACTATCCTTATAAGAAAAGAACTCCCCCAACCTTCCCTCCCCCAAAATAAAGCTTCTATAATACAATCTGTTCCACATGCCATTTTTTAGTACCTACTATTAATATTCAACAGAACACACATAGTTTTAGCTATCTTAGAATGACATTTAACAAGCAAACAGGGTTAAATTCATAGTTGAAATACATGAAAAATGCAATGAAGGGATGCAATGATAAAGAGTAACAGGAAAGAACAATTTTTTTGTTTTTGTTTTTCCTTTTCTTTTTTTTTAAAAGTTTATTTATCTTTATTGTTGAAAAGATTACAGATGTCCCCTTTTTGCCCCACTGATCCCCTCCACCCTGCATCCACCCCATCCCAGACCTTCCCCAGACCATTGTCTGTGTCCATGGGTTATGCTCATAAACATGAAAGTTCTTTGATTAATCTCTCCCCATCCACTCCCCCTTCCCGCCTTCCCTCTGAGTTCCCTCTGTCTGTTCCATGCTTCTATGTCTATGTCTTTATTCATCAGTTTATTTTGTTTATTACATTCCACAAATGAGTGAGATCATGTGGTACTTGTCTAGGAAGGAACAACTTTTAAGGGAGGTGCTAACAGAAGTTCTTACTCCAAATGACATTTAAGCTGCAGTGTGAAGGGTGGCTAGGAGTTATACATTTGGAGGAGAGTGTGCATTTTAGGCAGAATGAATAGTGCATTAAAATCATCATCATCATCAAATTAGATGAGGAAAGAGCTAATGAAAAAAATTCAGATTGGCCAGAGGGTATTGGAGCAATGGGGGCTCAAAGTGATACGACTTGAGATTGGAGCCAAATTATTAAGTGTTTTCATTATTCTAAATGTAACGAGGGCATTAAGGCTGTGATAATATTATAACCATGAAGACATGATGATTATTTTTATTTTTCTGGAGGATCGAATAACTGGATCATAGATTGTCAACTTTACTTTGGGTTAATAAACCCAGGAAATGGGAGAGGAAACGCGCAGGAGCTAAAAGGTGTGGTAGCTCATATGCCAGGAAACTGGATCTACAAAATCTGTCATTATAAATACCACAAACACAACAAAGGGGATTTATGTATACCTGTAACAGAAAATGGTAGTTGTGGTCTAGCTTCGGATACAGCTGGATCCAGGTGCCCAAACAATGACGGCAGAAAGCTATATTTCATCATCTTTTACCTCTGTTTTTCTGTGTGTGACTATATTTTTCTTACAGAGTGACAAAGATGGCTAGCAGCATCTCCAAGGTCATACATACTCGATCAGTTAAGCGATCTTAATGAGATAGTGCTTCTTTCTCAATAATTTCCACAATAAAAGGCTCCTTTACCCTTTTGAGTGAGTTGAGATGGCATGGAGGGGCCTGGAGAATATTATGCTAAGCAAAATAAGACAGTCAGAGAATGACAAATATCTCATGATCTCACTTATATGTGGAATCTAATGAACAAAATAAACTGACGAACGAAAAAGATCCAGAGACGTTGGAGCATGTAACAGAGGGAACTGGGGTGGGCGGGAAGAGACTAACCAAAGAATTTATATGCAACACGCATAGCCCTTGGACAGACAATAGTGCAGGAGGGGGGTGGGAGCAGGGTGGAGGGGGTCAACAAGGGGGGTAAAGAGGGACGTCTCTAATACTTTCAACAATAAATATAATTTTTTTTTTTTTTTTAAATGCCTCTTTAAATCCATGTCATCTACCCATCCTTGAATCAATGACTATGGTCTAGAAAAATAGAATACCTTTCTTGTCCAGGCCTGACTCGAATGCCCAGCCCTCAAGTAGGCATGGAGACAGGCTTTTTGAATCACTTTGACTCGACATAACTGAGGTTGGAGAAGCTGTTCAGTAAGGGAAAATCAGGATGATGTTATGGGAAGAAGAAGAAATGTATGGTAGGTGGGAGACAGATAAGGAAGTGGGGAATTACAGAGGCAATCAGGGTGCTGAGAATCACTGAAGGACCAGAGGAAACTGAAGCATGGGAAATGCATTTCAGTGAGATTTCTAAAAATGAGCCCAATGATAAAATTACAATTTTCTGATCTCCACCCAAGATCTACTGAATCTCCAGATGTTCTAGGAGTGTCTTGTCGATGTGCATTTTAATATAAGCATAACATGATTCTTCGGCACTCTAAAGTTTTGATTGAAATTATAACCATGGGAAGGTTAGAGTCTTTCAGTAATTCAATGTATAGACTTTCTATGAACTGTGAATTTATATAATTTTTATGTTTCTTGTTATCTATAGGAAAAAACAACCTGAGCCACAAAATGGACAGCTACCACATAATACTGAATTTTCAAATATATTGGTACTCCTTTTAATGCATTTGTATGTAGAGAAATATCACCCAAAATTTACTTAAGATGAGTAAGACTTCCTGGTGATTTTGCTTCAATCTCCAAACTCTCAGAAGATTTTCTCTCATGATAATTTACAGTAGAATAATTGAGTTCTTAAAAACAGGTGTGAAAACTTGAAAATAAATACTCATGATTGTCTTTGAGCATGAATAAATTACAAGGTTTTGTTTTGCCTCTGAATTTCTTACTCTGCTTAGACTGGAGTTACTATTTAGCATTCTCTCAGTATCAAGTGTGTTGCAAATCCAAGATGTTTTATCACAAAAACAGCTCATCTTTGCTTATTGCGAAGTCTGTTGAGATTTAGCCACCAGGTGTCAGTAAGACCTGCAAAGCAGTAGGGTTTGCAGAGTCCAGTGATTTTGTTTATTCAGTCCCTAGGAGCAAATGAATACGGTCTTTGGTTATATTTTTTTGTTGCAGGGAAACAGATGCAATCCATTGACAGACCCATTAAGCACCAGACAGAATTTAAATCTTTGGGTTTTTTTTCTCCTGCATGACAACGCCTTGTTTCCCCGCACCTTCAGAATATTAGGCTGGTTTTATACTGCTAAAAATTAACACCTCAGGATTCATAGTGAATGAAGTAGTTTAGCCCCAGAATAAAAAGTATACATCTGAGGCCTGAAACAAGGAGGTAGGGTATCTTACCAATCACATGTAAACTACCCTGAAATGTCAATTCACAAGGAAGAAGTAGAAAAGGTGAGCACTCCTAGACTACTTATCATATTACAAAAAGGAATATGCTGGGTCCATTTTGAAATTTAAATTAAATGTGGTATTTTTAAAACTAATCATCCACTCTTTTGTATGATTAGCATTCTCACTTGTTATTGTTCTGGTTGTTATTATTATTGCCTTCATTATTATTTATTTTTTCCCCTCTGCTATTGTTGCTTATAAGACTTAACATAAATCCTCTTGACCCTGTCCTAAGCCACCTGAATACCCTAGTTTATTTTTCCTATTTCATATAAACCATGGATTAAAACTTGAAAATTTCACAGCATATCAATGAATTACTGGGGATTCTATGATGATTAAGAATTATCAAGAATTATTGTGTTGCATTGTCCTACGTAGAGAAGAGATATTGTGAAACGCATTAACTCTCACTTTTTGGAAGATGACCGCAATGGTCGCTGTGTTCTGGTAAACTGTTCGGTGTAGTCCTGCTGCACTCAGTTTCCTCCGAGGCGGACTTGTAAGCGCTCGGTGCAGCCGGCCTATCTCATTAAAGTCTCAGCAAGGTCACAAAGTCTGTCGACCCGTATGGCAATTCCCGTGTAGAACACAAAATTCTACATCATCTTTGAATCAAATCCAATAAAGCAAGATCCCAGCTGTCCTGGTATCTGTTGAAGAAATAAGACTGACCTAGTTTCAAATGGTTCTCAGCATTATTTTGGGTAGCATTTAGTTTCTCAAGACTGCAGAAATGATGCAAGTTTATTTTAGAACATGTGAGAAATAAAGAAAACACCAAGGTGAAAAGAGATAGCAGCTATTAATATTTTGACCTACAACTCATAATATTGTATTTTGTTATATTACTTGTTTCATTGTTTACAATATTCAGAAAGGAAGCAGCGATACAGAATTTCTGTTCTTGAGATTATAAATGGTAAACTACAATGGCCAGGATTGTATTGTTCCTGAGCTCAGCAAGGTGAAGTCCCTGAGAGCTATTTTTAGGCATGTAGCACCGACATACACCTTATTTGCTCCTTCAAATACAACACATTTCTAGAAAATGAACTAGGAAAAAAATATTGTTTAAAGAAAGATGTGAGGTAGAGAGAAAGGTTAACACAATTTTTAATGCTCTATAAACTAGGTCCAATATTATAAGAGAGTTACTTATTTCCCTCTGGCGATAAAAAAGCCAGGTCTGCAGGGGGTGAGTGATTACAATCCTGTGAATGAGCAGAAATGTATCATGGTTTTCATTTGTGTGCACCTGCTATTTTGCCTCAAGGCTTCACCAGAACTTTGTTAGAGGACATTCTCTTGATATTTGCCAGGTTACAAAAAAATAGTTCCAATGCTGTTAAGTCTTTCCAGATCACCTTTTATTTTCTTTTGTGTTTTGGTGAGGAAGGTCCATCAGGCATCATTAATATTCTGCCATTTAACTCAGAAGGCGCTCGTCACCATCACTATGGATGTCCTTATTCTGAGTCATTAGTGGGCATTGTTCCACTTGGGGCTTTCAGGGTACGTCGGTCAGATGTATTTCTCATGCCTATCATAGTGCCCATGACAAAGTAGATACTGAAAAAATATGAGAAGAGGCAATACATTAATTTTTAGGAGATAGCAATATGTTGCCAAGTATTAACAACACAAAATGAATCATATTTTTCATTTGTCATGCTTCATCAGTTTAGTTGAGGCATCTGGTAGGAATGATACAAGGCAGATACTGTTAATATATAGAAGTGGCAGGGGGCACACACACATCTGAATGATAAATATTGAACAGAACTGTAACAAGGCAATACTGAAAGTTTAGATTATATACAGCATTAATACAGTTTTATTTTAGGCAATGAATAGTAGCAGAACTAATGGAATTCAATGTTCGGTATGAGCAGGTGAGTGGAACACCATTTAACAGAGTGATAAGACGGAAACCATACTTTGATAGTGTGTAGGAGAGAAACTGAATCACAAATTGAACTTTGGTTATACTCAAACTGTGAAGTTGGAACATGACCTGGGAATATCACTAGATTTATCACTTTTGATGGTTTTCAGATTGCTTAGGCAGCCAGGATGCCCTTTTAAACTCTCCATCTGACTGACTATCTGATCCTTTCCTACAGAGCACAGGGCTGTCGTGAGCCCTGCATTTATCATGTTCCAATGTGTCTATTTCAACGTGTTTTTTATCAGACTAGAGTGGAAAACCATGTGGAGATTGCAGCTGGTACTGAATGTAATGCCTCACTTCATGGTATAAGACAATCTTCCAGAGAGCATTACTCAGACTCCCATGTATACAAAGTGAAAACCTCACCTAGGGAAGTTATCTAGCTCACTGCATGAATATCTAGTTGAAGATTTTTCCAAAAGCCCCACAAATGTCCTAAAATTTCATGCGTAGCACACAAGTCACTTTGAAGAGAACTTGTAACTTATTAGGACATTTTGTCATTAAAAATACTTAGATATAAAATATTTAAGAAGTAATCAGTTTCTATATTAACATCTTCCTTGACTGTAGGCATGAGTCCTTTCTATTCTAATGGGGTTGGGTTCTAATATGCATTTATAACTTTGTCTTCATTGAATAAAATTGTGACTTATTCTTTTCTATTCATTCAGTAAATATTATTGAACACCTCCACCTTTAAAAAAACTTTACTCCCAGGGAGATACCAAAATGTTTAACACAAAAAAATAAATACACCCTCCAGGAACTTACAGGCCAGGACAGAAAATAAGAAAATCACTCATATCTTTATAAGATATAAAGCGGGAAGTTCCCAGAGAAAGGTGCAAATTAGTCATTCTCAGTTGGGCCAGGGAAGGTGGTGGAACTTTCTAAAGATTTTTTTGTGTGTAAAAATCACACATCGAATTCCTTAAAATATGATGAATTTGAAATCAATTCAAGAATTAATTGAAGTTGAATTCCAGTAAACACAACAGTTTCCAGTAGTGAGGCGTATGAGTTTACATTTAATTGACAAATATCACCTGATTGAAAATCTGTCAAACATGGTGATATGAATGGCTGGCTCAATCACCTGAGTGACTGATGTAAACTGTAAAAAGAATCAACTATAAACAAATAAACACATGCATAAATGCATAAATAAATAGTTTAGTTGGCTGGAAATAGACTGTCTCAAATTTTATGTAGCAGGTAGGAATTTATTTTCAATAACTCAATAAAATTTCTCCTAATATGGCAGAAGCACAATTTTATTTAAGATATAACCAGTTCCTTCCCTTTATCTAAGATTGTATTAAATTTTGGCAAATCTTACATAGGAGAATATCCAAGAGAAAAACTGAAAGCGGGTAACATTTCAAATATATTTATTCCTACATCTGTGTATATTATGATCACCTCATGATTTTTTGGTCAAATAAAAATCAAACGTATGATAAAACTATGCAACATATATGTATGTTATATAGACCAAAGCATGTATTTACTATTTTGACATCAATTCTTAAATGAACAGTTAAGACTGTTTCTAGTAGCTCAGGATGTAAAAACTAATAAACATTTTTTTTGTTTGTAGACGCTTAGGACCTCATTAGGGGGATGACAACACATAAAAAGGTGGACAAAAGTACTACAGATTATAAAATATGTACAAAATAGACTGTGACTAAAGGTCTAGAGATGGCCACTTCTACTTGGGCGAAGTAGGATTAGGCAAGTATTCATAGAACTGACAAACCTTAAGTCGAGTGTTGAAAGATGGCAGGATGTTCTCTAGTTGGTCAGAGCAGGAAAGGTCTTCCAGGAAGAGCAAGCAAATAGAAAAGGTAAAGAAGTATGGCATAACCAAGCAGGATGCAAGCTGGAGTGAGGAAACCTGACATTAAAAGGAAATAGAAGCAATGTCACAGGGTGGGCTGTGTTAGAAGAAAAATGGTTGAAGACATAGAATTCTGAAGGACCCGGTGTGTCATTCTACAGGACTCTGTATGTGTGTTTGAAAGGCTGGAACTTTAACTGAAAGGTATTGAAAAACATTGCATGGTTTTAGAGAAGGGGGTTAATAAGATTGAACTTGGTCTTAGGGACATCATGTTGGTTCCAATTGTGGAGGACAGATGTGCAGGAGAACAGAGAGATGTAAAGAGATAATTTTGGAGGCTATTTCAGAAGTGTAGGTAAGCCATATTGAAAAGAAATCTTACTGTCACAAACAGATTTTATTCTTTTTATGGTTAAATAATATTCTATTTGTATATATATATATATATATATATATATATATATATATATATATATTCCCCAAATTTTCTTTATCCATGCATCTGTTAATGGACACTTAGGTTGGTTTCATACCTTGGCTACTGTAAATATATCTTCAGTGAACATAGGAGTGCATATATCTTTTTGCATTAGTGTTTTCATTTACTTCAGATAAATATCCCAAAGTGGAATTGCTAGAACATATGATAGTTTTATTTTTAATATTTTGAGGAACCCCCATATTTATATTCTGAATCTAAGAACAAACAAACAAAAAACCAACCAAGCAAACAAAATGAAGCTCATAGATACAGAGAACAGATTGGTGGTTGTCACAGATGCAGTCTAGGGGTAGGAAAAAAGAATGAAGTGTGTCAAAAGGTACAGTTATGAAATAAATAAGTCCTGAGCATATAATATACAGCATGGCAACTACAGTTAATAATACTATATTGCATATTTAAAGGTTACTGAGAGAGTAAATCTTAAAAGTGTTCACCACAAGAAAAACAATTCTGTAAGTATTTATGGTGAGAGGTGTTAACTAGACTTATTGTGCTGAGCATTTCACAACGTATACAGATATTGAATCATTATGTTGTACACCTGAAACAAATATAATGTTGTACGTCAGTTATACTTCAATTTAAAAAAAAATCTGCAGAAATGACGGGGAAGCAGTGGCTTTGCAGTGTTATATGGAGGCTGAATCAACAAGACTTTGAGCACATATTGTGACTAAATGTAAAGTAAAAGCCTACGATGACTCTAGATTTTTGGCATGGGTCTCTGGTGTATGACAATGTATTTCTGAAAGATTTATAAAAAATTAATAAAGAAGAAACAGGTCTATTTGAGGAGAAAGTTAATCAAGTATATATATGAAATCTAGATTAATAAGGTGAATTTGACCTTTTAATGCTGAGAATCTTAACTTTTTTCATATCCTTATATAAATGAAGGGTTTGAAATGCTAAGTTTAGCACACATGATACATAGTGACCATGTATATACTTTTCTCAGTGATCCACTGTGGACAATATCAGTTTTTATGTTAACATTCTAGCTGCCATTGAAGGTTATATGTCTAATCAGATCTCAACACTAGAAGCATTATTCTCCACTTAGCCTGTAGCATACGACACTAATGAATGTTTTGTGTCAGTTGGAGGACAAGATTTCAGATTTAACACACTTCTTTTAAATATGTATTAGCTTTATAAAAGGCTTTATTTCGGCTGGGGAATTGGCCTGTGTCATGTTCTGAACTGTGTTTTTTATCTAATCTCCCAATAATATTAAACCAAAGCCAACAAAAACAACAAAACCTTATAAGAGAAGGCAGTAAAACCTTTGGGGGATGCAATTATGTTTATGCATATAATTTACGATAGTTTTAAATTAACAAAATTTCATCTTAACCTACCAACTAAACAAATGGTATTGACCAGTGGGAATAGTTTTAGTAAATGGAGGCTCAGGGGTTGAGCATCGACCTAGGATCCAGGAGATCACAGTTCGATTCCCGGTCAGGGCACATGCCCAGGTTTCAGGCTTGATCCCTGGTAGCGGGCGTGCAGGAGGCAGCCGATCAACGACTCTCTCATCATTGCTGTTTCTATCTCTCTTTCCCTCTCTCCTCCTCTCTCTAAAATCAATAAAGACATATTTTCAAAAAATGAAATAATTTTTAAAATTGTGCCTATGTAAAGTTGGCTATGGCATTTATGAAATATATTTTGACTCTAGACCTGTTAAAGGATGGAGTAAGGGATAGTAGCATGTGGAGACAGTGTCAGTTTGCTTTAGCTGTCACTGTAATGTTAGAGAAAATTTTATTTTCAGGTAAAAAAAAAAGTACTGTTTTTTGGTCTTCCCTTCTCTCTAATCTTACTATTCTCTCCTGTGATTTTCCTTTCTGATGTTGCTTGTCCCTTTCCAGAAAGCTCTACCATAAATAAAATAAATCAACTCTTTCAATTATTTTGCTCATTCAACAAGCATTCATTGAGCCAGTGAGTAAAGGTGGAAAAGCAAACATAATTATAGGAACTTCATACTGGCTATTGCATCTTGACTACTAGATTGATTTATTTTCTTATACTATTTTTTCTCTTTAAGCAGAAAAATGCAATAAGACCAATAATATCTTCATTTTTCATGAGTGTGTGTTATTTCCCTATCTATAAAAATAGAAAAAATAATCATGCTCACCTCTTAGGATTGTTGTGAGGATTAAATGAGTTCAGATTTTTAAGCAGTAGGGCAGTCCACTAAATGTTTATTAGTATATTTTCTGGATAATATGGCAAGAACAGGTGCATTCATCTCTCAGCTAGACCTTGGGCCATCCACTCAAGAGTATGTGTTATTTTGCAGAGACATGAATATCCAGAATCTCTTCTTCACAGAGAGAAGCAGACTCACAGACCTGCCTCTAGAAAGCAGGGCTGGGCCCTTGCTTTCTTCACCGAGAAGAGGGCGTGGAGAGAATTACACTCACCCTGAGAGCTCGTAAGCCAAGGTGAGGCTGCAAAAGGGGCTGAGTCACACATATTTATTTCTTCTCTCAGGTAAAGAGGTAAGGGTTCTTATACTTTGCTTCTCTCCTGAGAAATGGAAATTCCCACCTTTCTGTGGAACCAAGAGGAACAAGGGTCACCTGATGTCCTGATGTCCTCAGTCACCACCTCACTACTTGCCATGACCTGGAAGGCATGGCACAAGTCTGGCCCTATCCACTCTGTCATCACTCAGTACCCCTTACCGCACTCACTGTCCCCAGCCACTGACCTCCTTTCTTACCCTGAGGAAACCAGAAGCCTTCTTGCCTCACAGGCCTCGTGCATGCCCTTTGTTCTGACTGACTACTTTCCTCACATCTCTTCACAATGTCGTTGGTCTCAGCTATGTCCTTCTTCAGGGAGGACTCTCCAGGAAGGTGTCTCACCCCTCACACAAGTTGCCCAGCACATAATTCTCTCTTTCCTAATTTTTTTATTAGTCTTCCTCTAATTAAAATGTAGGCTCCATAAGTGCCAAACTTTTTTCTATCTAGTATTCTGCAGTAGAGTACTCTCTGGTAATAAATATTTGTTGAATGAATGAATGAGACAGATGCAAAGATAGAATTGCTGAACTCAACTATAGTTTTACAAAGAAGTAGAAAAAAACACATTTCAGCCATTTTGAACTCTAACAGTCTTCAAATAAAATACACTAAGGAAAGGTCGCATGCAGATTTAATTATTTTTTCCAGCAATGATCTAATGCTATATCTTATTCTTCATAAGCAGAACATTTTAATAAGTGATATGTTAATTAAATTAATACTTTTATTCAGGAGCTTAGAAATAATGATTTATCAATTCATATAACCAGTTTATTTATTAACGAAGGCAGAATGTAACAATTAGCTATTAATCATGTGATGATTGATGTTGAAATAACTAGTTGATTAGTTTCTTTTAATCTGGAATATCTATTGGAATACTACACTCTGCATCCCCAGCATTGGACTGCCAGTAAAAATCGTATTTCCAATATCATGGGAACTTTCTTACAATACTATTACATAGAAAAAGTAGTATACACATTCTATATACTCTGTATAAAGATTCTTTAGAAATATAACCAACTATTAAAAGTTGTTTCTAGATGGTGTTTGGATTTGTGGGTGATTTTAGTTTCATTTAATATGTTTTTATGCTTTTTCACAATCTTTCTATTTCAAATAACTTTTAATATGGAATTTTGTAATACAACTACAAGAAGTTTCTCTGTGTTGTGGACATCTGAATAATTGAAAATCAGTGAATAGTTGAGATCAATGTGGATTTAAGTATTAAACTCTTTTTAAAATGAAAAAAAGGTATATGAACTAGCGGCATGCATTAAACCTCTAGGACTGGGACAAATGAACTAAAAATGGTTAAACAAAGTTTGGAAAATAATCTCAAGGAATCATTTCAAGCAGTGGGTCGTGTCTATGTAAAAAAGACCCTGCCTAAGGGAGCAGAACAGTCCCCTGGAGCCTCTTCAGGAGAACAGAAAGAGCACTTAATGGGAGAGACGCTGAGGACTATTATTACATTCATGGCTAGAGTCAGCACTGAAGTCAGGAGGGAAGCTGGCCAGGACGCTGCTATGTGTTCTGCTTGCTATAGTTGTCTTTAGGTAATGACACATTTTCTGAAGCATGTGCAGCCCAAGCTCACAGAATTTTGTGGGTAACTTTTTTTTTTTTTTAAGATCTGTCCATTCCAGAGACTTAGTCCTACACATTAATTCAAAGTTACTTCTGAGCCTTCATATTTGCTAATTAATTTTGTAACATGTAGCACAAAGGAAGGAAAAAGCTCTTCCTTTTTATAGCTCATTCATTCTTACATTTCCTCCTCTGCCCCACCCCTTCTCTATTAACACAAAGACGACTCCTATTTTATACAGCAGTAAAAACCAGCAGGCTCCTCTCTTCATCAGTTTGTCTAGGTTCATTGCCTGAGGGCCTAGGTCGTTAGTAATAAAGGTCATTAGTTGATGTTTTCAACGTACAGAGACTGTCAAATGATCCCCTCATTTCATCTCCCCATGATTAGAAACAGGCCCAGGCTTGTAGTATTTAGTAATATTATTTTCTTGTTGTGGGAGAGATAAAAGGCTACCTTCGTGGAAACAAAAGCTTTTAAAACTAATGGCTGCTTCACAGTATACTTGAAGAAATAACAGACTGTATAAAGACACTCAAAGCCAAACCGAAGGAGAAAATGTAAGGGATCGGTATCTGTGCACCCCAGGTTTCTTCAAGGAGTGGGATTAAGTGTGAAAGGAACAGTCCTATCGAGCTGCAGGCAGCCCTGTCTTGCCTGTCCTCGTTACCTTCCACGGCCTCATTTCCAGCCTTCTAATTGAAAAGACACTTTGTAGTAAAAAGCTCTGTTTGAGCCACTTTGAAATCATGATCCTCAGGTTTTCTTTCCGGCAAATATGTCTGGGAGATCGCTGGGCTTATTAAACAGTCCTGTATCCTGAAGCTTCTAATGTTGGAACAGGGGTAATCCAGACACCTTGGTACAGGAAAAACAGCGATCTATTCCCCATGGGCTCTTTGGACAGGGGCTGTGCTGGTCTCCCTCCCCTGACCTGATCTTTAGGACCTCAATGCCATGTACACAGAAAGCACCTGGCAAGTATCTATGGTGGCAGATCATAATTATACAATTATCACTAGTCATAGGACAGACTGATTTCTGTTCTTCAGTGTTCTTCATGCTATTTCCTCCATGAACTCAAAGGAAAAATGGGAATTTACACAGCATTAAAAATCTTGGAAAGAAGAAAAAATAATTCTCTTTGAGTGGAATTTAAGTAATCTTTGGGGAGATAAAGCATTTATAAAGTTTGGACACCTAACAAATGTTCACAATTCATTTCAAATGCTGAAAATAAGATTAATGAGTGCAATTATAGGTTTGTTTCTCTATTCTTCCAATACTTTCCTCAACATTATGTTATGCAATACAATAATTGTCCTAAGAATGTGATTTTTAATGAAGAGTCTTTGTTCCCATAGTCATTTTTCAGTATAGAAAAACTGCCTGTTTTATTTTTTAAAGTTCCTTGAGACAGGCAATACATGAGCCAATTAAAATGGCAAACTTGCTGGATTTAAAGATCAACTTAATAAAAAGCATAATCATTTTCATCATAGGTGACCACCTTTGATCAAACACTGATGATTTATCTCGGCTGAATTAGCCGCTCCTGGAGATCTGCCTCTACTCTGTGCATCAGCTTATCTTGGGCATTCAGGGCCTCACCAACTTCAAATGGAGCGTTCCAAAGTCACCTGCTTCTTGATACACACCATTATTGTTGTTAAGCTTCACTCACAAATATTTTTTCCATTGATTTTTAGAGAGAGCGAGTGGAAAGGAGGGAGAAGGAGAGGGAGAGAGAGAGAGAGAGAGAGAGAGAGACATTGATGGGAGAGAGACACATCAATCAGTTGCCTCTTGCATGCATCCTGACTGGGGCCGGGATCAACCTGCAACCCAGGTACAGGCCCTTGGCTTGGAATCGACCCTTCAGTGCATGGCACAAGGCTCTAACCACTGACACACACTGGCCAGGGCGATACACAACATTTTTTAATAAAGAGGATTTGTAGAAAAGGAAATGAAGGGAAAATACCATGTTGAGCGCTGTGTGCCAGGCACTTTTCCAGCTTTATCTCTTTTAATCCTAACAAGAATTTTACCCTGAGGAGTACCTATTATTATTTCCATTTTACAAATAAAGACAGCACAACTAGAGAAGCTGAGACTTCCCCAGGGTCATAAATCTGACTAGGATGGGAGGCAGGCTTCAAACCCACATTTTACTGACTCTAAACCTAATGCCTTTTCTTCTGTTCCATATTGGTGAATGTAATTTTGAAAAGATACATCTATTGCATTAATTCTCCCCCACCCCATTCAGAAATTTATGTTGACTATTTACTTTTCCAACTATTTATGTACTATGCTCTTAATTCTAGTAATTAAATATATATTAGTAAAACAAATAAAAGATTTTTCTTTGTCCTATTTTAGTTTTTTCAGTTTATTTCCTTACTCTTTTTTTTTCTTCTTTGCACTATTTCTTCCTTTCCCCTTCTTAACCTTTTTATTTCCAAAAGCAGTTGGAAGAAAAGAGGGGAAAAAAGCAAAAAAAGAGAAAAATTCACAGTGGCCCAAGTACTATATGGGATTCAGGAAGTAATTCTGGGAGATTAACAAACAGGATGATGCATGTATCCAGGCCAATGACCATTCATAGGTGTGACCATTCATTTAACTCATGTATTGAATTCCTAGTATATACTTTCCATGGTGCTGGTCACAGGCCTTCACATCAAGAAACACAAAGTTCAGTGTGTCAAGATTTAAATATGAATAAGGTAATGATAAAGAGGGTGAGATTGCCAAGGTGCTGAGGGGAGACATTGGTGGGGCCAATAACCAAATTGGGTACCAAAGGTGTTGGAAAAACACCATCTCCATAAAGAGCTAAAGCTCCAAATGAGTCTCAGAGTCTTGAAAGAAACATTTGAGTCCAGGGTCCACTATGCAAGGAGGAAGATTTGTCTGTGGCTCTTGCCTAAAAAATTGGCAGCAACTAAAGATTGTGATTTATGAAAATAAAGGTGTAGAGAAGAAAATGTACTTTAAGAGTAATGCCTTTGGGTTTTGTATTCCTCACCAGGAGGGCAGACTTGGAGTAATAAGGCTGAAACTCTGCTCACTGTCCTTAATCAGTACCAGGCCACACTCTTAAGTTGTGGATTATGCTTTATATTCATAGACAGAACAAAACAGTCCTATACAGCTCTCTTCTTCTGCATTTACCTAGTTCTTTATATTGACTCTTTATTTTTGTGGATATCTCTCTAAGTTACTGAACAATGAAGATTAATCTTGGGGCAGTCAAATATGGCTTCTGTGGGACTAAAGGTGAGGAAACTGAAATATATAAATAGCTTTATTTAAAAATGATCCTAGTAAGCAGATTACCCAGTGCAAATTTAAAATTAGAAAATTTTCTCTAAGTAAAATTTATAACTGTAGAAATTTCATTATTTCTGACATCATGTTTAAAAATTTTATAAATAATAACATTTTCAAAAGGAAGTAAAGCATGTGTCTAAGAATCACTGAAGTTTGAAAAGCACTCAGTAATTTAAAATATACATCAATGCATAACCCACGGACACAGATAACAGTGTGGTGAAGGCCTGGGGTCGGGGATGGGTGCCGGGTAGAAGGGGTCAAAGGGGTAAAAAAAGGGACAACTGTAATTCTTTCAACAATAAAGATAAATTTAAAAAAATGAAAAAAGTAAAAGTTTGAATATAAAAATAAATAAAATAAATAAATAAATAAATAAATAAATAAATAAATAAATAAATAAAATAAAAAATATATTATGCTATTGTCACTCTTCGGAAACTACATTTTATGGGTCTACTGAAAAACCTGAATTCAAAACTGACCTTGGTGTAGGTTTTGTTCTTGATGGTGATTTGGGGAATAAAGCATTAAGACCGGGAGTCAATAAAAATTACCTATTTTGTTTATAAGAAAAAAATTTGGTGTTAACACCCAGCTTTCCTCCCCAGTGTTGGTGTATGCTGAAAGTGTACATTCTCTAAGCAGGACGGATTTAGGTTCTAACACCCTGTGCCGTTTTTCTCTCTCTTTCTTCTCCTTTCCTCCCCTTCGTTGTTGTCTCCTTCCCATCCCACCTCACCTCACCCCCACCCCACCCCCTTCTTCAGTTTCTAACCAGGTACTTGTCTGCTAGATATATGCTAATCGGGCTTCAAAGGGAGTTTGGGTTTAATCAATTCAGCCTCTTATTCTTCCACGCTGACTGAAATTTTTAAAAGCCCATAAATCCTGCATGTAGGATTTCTTATTCATAATAAATTTACAATGGAAAAATTGGCACTTTCACTTGACAAATGAAAGTTCAGATTTGCTTTGCCTCAAAATAATCTTGTGTAGATGAGACAGTTTGAGCAAACTAACCAATGACTGTTGATTCTGGTTCAGTTCTATCCCAAGACCACAGACGCCACACCCTAAAGTCTTCCTTGGCTGAAGGTTAGAAAACTATGAAATAGATAGATTGCTTTATATAAAAAAAAAAAATCCCAACAAGCAAGGGGATCAGGCTCTCAGCAGGAGGAGGCCAATAGCGGAAGAAGCCGTTAACAGTGTTTGCAATAGTGGCAGCAAGCGAGTCCCAGGACAAAGAGTGAAGCAACCAGCCTGAAAATGTTTAGTTTGTATGAGGTGCTAAATGGTGCTCACCTTGGGCAGGGAAAGTGACCCAGGAAATGCTATCATAAGTTGGCATACAGGATGTGGTGCTTAGAATTTTATGCCCAATAGACAAAAGATAGTTTGGGCAAGTATACGCTAATCAAAAGGTTATCTGTTAGTTATGAAATCATTGTTTATCAGTATTTACAACTGATCTGCTTTTGAACTCTCATGAATACATATATATAAAAACAGGCAAATGTAAAATTAGGAACTCTAAGTTCTATTCCAGGAGGCACCATTTTTAAAGAATAGAATGGGAATGATGCTTCTGGAATTGTACAACGTGGCAGCCTTCTTGAACATTTATAGATTTACACATTTTCTTGAATATTTATAGTAGCTTTTTGCAATATACATAGAAATTCTAGAAAACAGCTAACTTTTAAAAATCCTATTAATTACAAGACAATCAGGATGCTTATTACATGGAACCGATAACCAACTGTTTAAAATAACCAAGAATTCATAGGAGACTTTTCATAAATTTAGAACCACTATTTGCTATAACTTAACATTCATTGTGAATGAAAACTCTTAATAAAATAGTAGATATAAAGTCCCTTCAATATATAAGTACATATATGTATGACGTTTAGCATGTTAAACATTTAACAAAGGTAACATGTTAAACCTAAGCTCCTGATTATCTTTCCCAAACCTCTGCCTACTTAAAATCTTCTCCATCTATGTTAAGACTACTCCATCCTTTCATTTTTTCAGACCAAAAAACTTGGAGGCATCCTTGATACCCAGAAAATCCTGTTAATTCTTCTTTCTAATTAATTCAGAATCTGACCTCCTCTTGCCACCTCTATTGCTACAAGTTAGGTACCAGTCATCAAAATGAATGAGGCAGCTCTATTAGTAATGTTATTAAAAGATCAATTTGATATATTAAGGGGGAAAATCAAGTTGCAAATTATTATTTTATGCTGTCATTTGTGTTTCATTACTTCTCAATAGGCATATTACTTTATTACATTTGTATATGCCTCTGTTATGCTTGTGTATATAATAGGTAAGAAACAATATTTTGGAAGACTGATGGAGAAACTGGTTGAGGTAAAGAATTTCTTGGGGAAAAAGTGAAAGAGAGGCTTTTCTTTCAATTGTTTAACTTCTGGTATCTTCTAAATTTTATGTCAGTTGACTGTATCACTAACTTTCAAAACTGAAATTTTAGAAGATTAAAATGATCCAAGAACACATTCATTAATTTTTCTCTCAAGGATTACTTAAACTATATGATACATTAGAAAGATAAATATCTTAAGATATAGTTCCATTTTTCACAATAAAGTAGGTAAAAATCAATTTAATGTTGTGTGGTAGAGATAAAATTGCACTATGACCATTTTATACCACTATGTCGAAAATGTAGCTAGAAAGTGGAGAGGAATTACTTAGGCCATTATGAGTCTTCTTATCTAGTAAAAATTTGATAAAATTAAGAAAATGAAATATATATTTTGAGCATAAAAGAAAAAAATCATAAAATCCATTAAATTAATAATGGTTCAAATGCTCTTTCAGGGAAAATTACAGAAATGTCTCTGGAGATAACTGTAACCAAAATGGACAAAGTACTAGAAATATCCTTAAGAGAGTAATTGGACATCAGCAGGTAAAGTACATGACTTTAGAGAATGGTTTCTCTCTTCTTCCTCAGGGACCCAGTACTGTGATTAGGAACAGTAATTAACTCTAAAACAACAGAGAAGTTGCACGGAAAGAACCATACCTAAAATGTTAGATAATTAAAGTGAATGAAACAGGAAGCATGCACTGGGGACATAAAATGGGCTACGCTAGCAGAGCTATTAATTATCGCATTAGAGCCCCTAAATCATAGGTACTTGTTATCTTTGCTGACTTAGGTCAAACTGGATCTTTCCACTAAAGGATCCAAATGAGCTTAATGTCTCAGCTGCCTGATGCCAAAGACAATGCAATTGTGAGACGCCCTTTGAGGAAGATGTATGATCAAGGGGGCATGTGCTTTTCTCCATTAGTGTAACAAGTCAAAATATCATTTACTTTAACTCTGGAAGTGTTTTTTATTGTAACGGATACAGCTCATCATTTAACGCAGTTCACTAAAGTAGCATTTTATCGTAGTTTTAGGAATAGAGAGAGGAGGCCTTTCAGGGGTGATACTGACATTTCTGAAATTAGAATCATTGTTGCAGAATTCTTAAAATGTTAAGTGAAGGTTTGAATGTAGAACATGTGGACTGAAATTAAAGTTTTCTGTTGCCTTTTTAAACTGCACAGAATACAATAAGTACTAACAGAATCCACATAAAACATTTTGAAATTTCAAAGAGATAGAAAGGCTATTTGTTGCTACCATTGAACATCAAAGGGAGGCAATAAAAATGGAGTAAAATACCAATAAATAATAATATAATACTACTAAGTACTCTAGGACTACCTGAGATATATAGAAATGAGGGCCATTTTCTCATGCCACTGATTATTTGCATGAGAAAAAATCAAGTTTTTAGATGTTATAACATCTAATCTCTGGGTTATTGGTTTTATACAGAAGAAAAAACTTATTGTGAGTTTAATTTGACAGATGTCTTTTTTATGTTTTAATGACATATATATATAATATATGTCATTTTATATATATATATATATATAATACTATGATATCTTTCTGGTAAGAAAAAAGATTTTGGATAGAGGTGGGGTAACTGACATTTTAAAGTGAGATAGAGAGGATTGAGTAGTTATAGTATGAATATAAAAGATAAAATGAACATTTATATATATTGTTACAGTAATGCATAAACGTGACAATTACTAGGTTACAATGGAATATTTGGGGCATATAGTTTACTGTAGAAATAGGAACACCTGGAAATAGATTCCGAAAATAATACTTATATCATTTTGCTGCTTTTGAAATTGAGCAAATCATTGAGCACCTCTGAACCCCTATTTACTTATTAGGAAATTAGGAATATTGTTAAGAATAATAAGTTTGAAATCATAGGGATCTCACGGATATTAAATTTAGTAATGGGTAGCACTTGGCATAAAATAAATACTCAATAAATTATAGCCATTATTCTGTGCAAATTTTGCTATGTTAAGCAATTCTTGTAAGTGTAACTGTTAATGCACTTTGTTTCTTTTGACATTTAGTGACCTAACTATAACTATTAATCAGGAGTTAGCCTGGTAATGTATAAGTATGGGATAGGCTTGCCTTCGAGAGAATGAATGGTCATTAAATTGCGTACAGAAACAGTTCTGTCTCTGACTTGACAGTGAGATTGGCCTGCTTTCCCTGTCATGCTTTTTGCAGGGTTTTGCAATTCCGCCATGTAGATGTACCCCACCGGGCGCCTGGAGCCTGTTAAGTATTTCTTCGGGGCAGTGCCACACATGGTCAGAGAAGGGACTCCGGTCAGAGCTCTGACTGTGAATTTCATATCTGCCACTTGGCATCTTTCAGCAAATGACTTTTCTGTAGCTAGTTCATTATTCTAAAATGAGGATAGTAATAGCACGAAACTCAAGTTTTATTTTAGGATTAAATGATACATATAAAAATAACTTAAGGACCATCATATAAAGCTATTTGTAAATGGTAGCTATCTATCATTCTTAGAGATTGCTATGCACCTAATTTTTCTCAATTATTTAATAGTGGGAATCTAAAAGAATCATGTTCTTTCCTAAAACCTATGTTTAAGTTTTTAGGAAGTGACATTTGTATGATTCAGGAATGAATTTTATTTTTATTAATAAAATTAAATGCAACTGATTTTAAAATTGTTAACAGTGCCCTGGCTGGTGTGGCTCAGTGGTTGGAGTGTCGGCCTGTGGACTGAAGGGTCGCAGGTTTGATTCCCAGTCAAGGACACGAACCTGGGTTGCAGTTTCGATCCCTGGCCCTGGCTGGGGCACGTTCAAGAGGCCACCAATCAATGTGTCTCTCTCACATCAGTGTTTCTTTCTCTCTCTTTCTCTTTCCCTCTCTCTCTCCTCCCTGTCTCCTTTCCGCTCTCTCTAAAAATCAATGGAAAAAATGTCCTTGGGAGAAGATTAAAAAAATTGTTAACAGTGTTAGCTAGCCTGGCCGGGCGTGGCTCAGCGGTTGAGCGTCGACCTGGGATCCAGGTGATCGGGGTTTGAGTCCCGGTCAGGGCACATGCCCGGGTTGTGGGCTCGATCAATGACTCTCTCATCATTGATGTTTCTGTCTCTCTCTCCCTTTCCTTTCCCCTCCTCTCTCTGAAATCAATAAAGATATATTAAAACAAAAACAACAAAAAAACCAAAAACAGTGTTAGCTAAACTTGACTATAGCGAAACATACTATTTGGCTTAGAGTTTAAAACTTCTTTTTCACCAATCTATTGACCTTATTTTGCCCTCACTACTCTCCATTTGCAAAATAAATGGTGTACTAAATTACAATTTATTAAAAAAAAAAAAAAGCTGAATATATAGATACACCCTTGCATACTTTATATATAGCAAAAGTTGATCATTAAGATATAACAATCAAGATATAACAGTTAAGACCTTCCCTATTCAAAGTCAGTGTGCCCAATACTTCAAAAGGGCAAAACTCAAACCAGAGCTAGAGTTTGGAGTAAGGAAAGATTTATTGATCAAGAAAGCACCAACTGAGAAAATGGGAGCCCTAGTAGTATTTCAAGTCCATCTTAAGAAAGAACAGAGTTCAGGGTTCTTTTATGTCAAAGGAAGGGGAAATGGGAAGGATTTGTAAAATGCAAGTGGGAAGCAGAATTCCCCTAATGAGCAGCATGTCCATATGCAAGACTCAGCAGCAGCTATTAGCCTGAAGGCCATGGGAGCATAGCAGGGTTAAACAAGATGGAATCAGAGACACAGAGCAGTTCATTCTCTCACAGAGATATAAAGGATATAATGTCTTACATCTTAAGATACAAGGTATTTAGTTTACGTACCTTTTTTTGAATTGGTGTAACCAAGTACTTTTTAGCTACTTATAATTGCATTAAATACGAGTAAGTACTTTCTTAATTGGAGAACTGGACTACTTATCCGTTTATTCACAGGCTAATATATGGTACATTTTAAATTAATTTGTGGTTGCTTAATCATTATTTTTTCTCTACACACCCTTGTTTACATGATAATTGTATAAATTATTGTCTTCACTTTGCTTGTACATAAATAGTCCCAAAGTTCTAGAGAAATTAAAACAAGGTTTTCCTTCTATCTTGAATGAAGATATTATGTATATATATTTAAAATCAAAATAAAGTAAAATAGAATTAGTTTAAAAAAAGCAAAATGTTTGCATTCAAAAACATCAGAGGGGAGGAAGGTCATTTGCAGGCTTGTAAGAAGAGCAGATGTTCAATAAGTTTGTCCTGCCCTATAGATAGGTCATACAAATTATTTATGGTGATAACTCTTATTATGGGTATGGCCCCTAATTTAAATTCTTTGAGGAAGAGGCAAAAGCTTCTATGAACTTGCAGAGTCTTGACTGCCATCAGCTCAAAATTATCACAAGCCAAACTGGCGCATCATGGAGAGGTCTATTCTGAACCCCTTCTGGAGAAAGGAGCATCCAGTTTGAGAGATTGGCTATGAGAAGTAGCTCCTAGATTCATCTTACTATTTCATATTCTGTCTTACATTTAGGTGAAGTCATATATTACTTGTTACTTTTTAGGAATCCTACCCTGAACCTAGAGGGTGCAGGGCCCTGGAGGAAGATTTGGATAAAGAGGATTCCAAAGCCCAAGGTCTCCTAAGATCACAAAGGAATCAGCTAAGTCAATAATGAAAGGATTATATCTTGCTTTAATAGTTTCTGGTATATTCATATCTGCAAGGACTTCCTCACCAATGGGTCTGACTATGGTGCTTTCATGGTGTCCTCAATTTAAAAATACTCTAATTTGCTGCAAACCTCATTTGGAGAAGAGTCACTAGGAGCTAACTTTTGTTTAGTTTCAGAGCCTGTATCTTGTTTTGATAAAGACTAAAATTCAACTCAGAAAATCTGAAGATCTAATTGGCTTTATTAAGCAACTCATAAATCAGGAAGCATCCCATTTAGCAACTAGACGGCACTCCAAAGGGTTGTACAAAATGGGAGGTTTTTATAGAAAGAAGGATGGGGCAAGGGAGCTATTAACAAAAGAAAAAAAGGGATTATTTTTAGACCAGGACATCTTCTTTTCCAGGAGTATGGGAGGGAAATGCTTTTTATTATGCAGATTACCTCTTCTTTCCTGGGGGCTGGGAGGGGAGAATCATAGGACCATTACCTCACTGGTGTTGACCAGAAAATTCCAGACTGGTTGATTATGTTTCTGGCAGAGATTGAAATAGAAAATAGATCAGGTTTGGCATCATAGACTTCAGCACAAGAAATACCATTTTGAGCCTGTGGTTTTCTCTTTAACGGTTTCTACATCAATTGCTAGTATACCTCCCCCACCAAGCCTTAATGCCTTTTGCCCCCAAATTATATCCAATTTTCATAGCTGTAACTTAGCTCCTCAAGTTGGAGAATTTGATGATCCATCCTTATGATCAATGTTCTGAACAAATGATCTTTGGTTTCCTGTTTCTGGGTGTATAATTATAACCTCTGATAAGCCTCCCTTTCCCAATAAATTTAAGGTATCAAATTCAAACCCAGCTCTCAGTACAGCTGTGGTTACAACTGGGTAATAAAAGCAAATATTTTCATATATATATAAATAATGAAAAGGGGCCACATACTAAACTTGACAAGCCCAGGCGAAGCCTGCATGGCAGGCTTTACAGACTCAGAGACCTAAAGTAACCATATAGGATGGTCTGACATTAAAATTTCCTAACTAAAAGAGAGTCATGGCAGGTAGGCGTGTCCTAAGCTGCTATATTTCTTGACGAAAGCTGGTCTTTACTTTAACTGGACCTGTCTATTATCTTTGGCATCTATGATAACATACCTTTGGAGTGTCAGAATAATCCCCGCCCCCAACACACCTTAGAGCACAGTATCTGAGAGCACAAGAGCTCCTCATTGTTACCTTGTTGCCCAAATACATCTCTTTGTGCTGTGAATGTTAGTTGCTAACTATCCTATACCCACCAATGGAAAAGTAGTGTTTATCTCTTCATTTCACTCTTTATCCAATCTCAGAGATTTTGTTGCTTTGCTTTCTCTCGCCTCCCTAATCTACTGCCAATAAATTTCATGGATCCTTCCTTATACCTACTCTTTTGATTGTAATGTATAAAATAAACTGCAAAACTCTCATTCTCCAGAACATTTTCTCACTGTGTTGAGATTTTGATTCCCGGCATTTGTAGTTAGTTTGGCTCAAATAAACTCATAAAAATTGTTTATAGATTTGGACATTTTTTACATTGACAATATTTAAAACAAACAAAAGAAAGCCCAGTTTTGAAAACAAGTCTATTAAAACAGTTATCAGTTATATGTGGTTATCCCATTCTCCTCCCCTATCACATTAAACTGTTTTTCTATTTTCTCAAATGTTTGTGCACTACATTGTAAAGTAAACAAAATACTAGCTTCAGATCAGTAGAAGCCTGTCTAGGTTGTATATAATTAGCCATGTGTATTTTCTGAATTCTATCACATAATAAGTGAGAATTCATTCCTCTCTTTCTCTTAAAATAAAAAAAAATGCCATTTCAAAAATATATATACTACTTATCTTAAAGATTCTCAAGTCACCCTTAGCTATTTTTACACAGGTCAACATATAGCTTACATTATAGCTTAGTAAAAGAAGAAATGATTTTCTTTCTTTTCCATTCTCATATAATTTACCTTGAGTGAGAGAATTGTTTTTAGCACATCTGGTTGTAAGACAGACCAATGAAATGTTTATAACAAAATAATGTTGCATAATGAAGCACTTCAGGTATATGAAAAGTGAATCTCCGGAGAGATTAGAGCTGTAATTTGTGTTTATTTCTGAAGATGAACACCTGTAATTATATTTTTTCCTTATGCTAGCTGTCTTTATAAAATTAACAGTGATTTAGATTTATAGTTGAGAATTAATCCATGTTAAATTTGAATGCTAAGGCAATTTCAAATAAGTAGAAATGCCTAGCAACAGGCAAAACTGGAAAATCATGGACCTCACCTGCAGGGTGACATTTCCTCCCCTAGCATATCACTGGTCATGTGGTTTAGACCCCCGTCCTATCATATTGCTGGTCATGCAGTTTGGACCCTCCCCTGACATTTCCTTCCCTGGCATGTTGCTAGTCATGCAGGTTAGGCCCCCTTTAGAGGGGAAACAAACAAGGGGGCTAGAGAATATCCCTTAAGCATTAAGACCCCAGGACAATGAGGTTCTGAACCACATCAAATGCATCTAGGCCTTGGTTGTGTTTCAGCTTCAGGCCCAGAAAAGCAGCAAAACCAGACAAGTAGCCCTATGGCTGCCATCAGGACCACCTTCATAGACCTCTTGCCCTGGCACTGACCAATCAGTAGAGACCAAAGACCCTGAAAGGACAAACCTGGAAAGTTGATGAATATTCTATTGGACCTTTACCTGGCACCTCACCTAAAATCCCACCCTTAAAAAACTCTTAGGATGGAGGACTCAGTTTGCTCTCTCCCTCCCAGGAGCACACCTGAGCCTTTCCACTCCCCTCATGAGCGTTTTCCCTGTCTCTCTTTTTCTCCTAAGCCCAAGGCCCCTTTTGCCTCTGTAACTTGTTTCCTGAACCCATTTCTTCTACACTCACTTCTTCCTCTGTGATTTTCTAAATAAACTTTCTCTTATGGTTTGAGTCTTGGCTCTGGATTCTCTCCCAGCCAGAACTCAAGTACTGAGGTTGCTGAACCAAGGTCCAGGCTGACCCCACCCATCTAACACCTGGTGCCATTCTCCCTGCTGCCAATACTTCGTCTACCACCTATGTGTTTCATGTAATCTTCCTTACATTTTATCCTTTGATTCCAAATGCATAAAAAGAGCTGCAAAACTACCATTGTCTGGAACATTTTCTCAATCTGTTGAGCACTTGCTTCCAGGTCAGTCCTTAGTTTTTGGCTCAATAAAGTTTTTCTATCAGTCTGGACTTTCTTTTGTCAACAGCGGTATCATGATTATCATATCAGAGACAGCACATAAGAAGAAGAAGTCATATTTTTATCATAAGAAAGAAAGTGATTGCCTCATTTTGGAATTTATAATAACCATAGAAATGAATTTATAGTCAGATATACAATTTTTATCATATTAATTTGCAAGTGAGGACTTAACTTTTAAGCTGTTACATTCAGGTGCTAGGTGCTGAATGTTTGTGTCCTCCCCTCCCCCAAGTTTATATATTGAAATCCTAACCCCTAATGTGATGTTTTTGAAAGGTGGGGCCCAGTCAGTGTGGTTCAGTGGTTGAGCGTCAACCCATGAACCAGATGTCATGGTTCAATTCCAGGTCAGGGCACATGCTCGAGTAGAGAGCTCGATCCCTAGTAGGGGGCATGCAAGAGGCAGCCAATCAATGACAGTCTCTTATCAATGATGTTTCTATCTCTCTCTCCCTCTCCTTTCCTCTCTCTGAAATCAATTAAAACATATTAAAAAAGAAAGAAAGAAAGAAAGAAAGAAAGAAAGAAAGAAAGAAAGAAAGAAAGAAAGAAAGAAAGAAAGAAAGAAAGGTGGGGCTTTTAGGGTGTGTGTGATTAAGTCATGAGGGTGACGCTCTCATGAATAGAATTAGTGACCTTAAAAAAAAGACCTGAGAGATCTCTCTGGCCCTTTCCACTATGAGAACATAAGAAGACAGCCATCTAAGAACCAGGAAATGTGCTCTCACCATTCATGGAGCCTCCTTGAGCTTTGATCTTGGACTTCCCAACATCCAGAATTCCGTTTCTGTTGTCAATCAACTGCCAAATCTGTAATATTCTGTTATAAAAACTTGAGCAAACTAAGATAACAGCTCTAGACTCTGATCTAAGATTAAATGCAAATATCTGCTTTGTAGTTTACAAAACATTTTGTAAGTATCATCTCCTTTAGTTTTGTTAGATGCTGAGTTATTTTCATAATGATCTACCTTTTACAGAAAGTAACAAGCCTATAAACAATTATTTATGTTATACTGAATAAATTTCAGTACTAGGTAAATAAGCAAAGTGATCACATCATCTTGGTATTTATGATAACCATAGAAATGAATTTATAGTCAGATATACAATTTAGATTTTAGGACAATTGATCTCCAAAACTTCAAGAAAGAATAGGCATGTGCTCACAGCTGGGTATTACTAAAGGAGATAGCCCAGAAAGAATGCGAGGTAATACAAAAAATAAATTCTTATAACACAATTTTAAATAATTTCAAACATAAAGTAATAAGGCAATACTTCTCAAAATATGGTCCATTTACTGTGTAGATAAAAAAAGATATTCTATGGAAAGTAACCTCATAGGGTAATCTGATCATAAATTCCTAACTGGGCAGGTCATGGTGAGTAGTCATGCCCAGGCATATAACTTCTTTAGTAAGAGGCTTATATTTGCTGAGCACTCTCCCTCTCAGGAGCACACCTGCCCCTTCCCCTTCCCTTTTTTCTTCCTCACAGGTGGATTACCTTTGTCTTTCTTCTCCTAAGCTTCAAAGTCCCTTCTGCCTCTGTAACTTGTTTCCTGAGCCTACATAGCCCAGCTGGCTCTGTAACTTTCTAAAAAAACAAAGAACCATACAAACATATCGTTGCCTTAAGCAAGCCCTTTCCATTGTTTCTGTGCACCCTTGGTTAACACACCTTTGAAGAGAGCATCTGTAATCCAATCCCCATGTGACCACCCTCAAGAGTTTAACTATCCTATCATCCAATCCCTGATTTCCTTTACCCCACTTCTCGTAATCTTTCCCATGTTTTCTCCTTAATCTCAAGTGCATAAAAGAAACTGTGAACTATTATTTGGACAAGCATTTATCTCAGTCTGAGATCTTGCTTCCAGGTGTATCCTCTGTTTGACTCAAATAAATTTTGATAAGAATTCTCTGCAGGTTTGGATGTACTTATGTCAACAAATGTATGCATCAAAATTATGTAGGCTGGCCCAGCCAACGTGGCTCAGCAGTTAAGCATTGACTTATGATTCAGGAGATCGAGGTTTGATTCCTGGTCAGGTCACATGCCCAGGTTGTGGGCTCGATCCCCAGTAGGGGGCTTGCAGGAGGCAGCTGATCAATGACTCTCTCATCATTGATGTTTCTATGTCTGTCTCTGTCTCTCCCTTCCTCTCTCTGAAATCAATAAAGATATATTTTTTTTAAAAATCATGTAAGTCCTTTCATTAAAATGTGGATTCTATAGCCACACTCAAAACTGGCTGAATCAAGTTATCTGGAGCTAGGGTCTGTATGGGAGCAAAATTTGTCATCCCAAGATGTGTCTTTTTGTCATGAGGATAGTTTAGACTGATTATTTTTTAAAAGACAAAAGTCTCAGGAAGAAACTTTGACCATCCCTCTAACTCTTGAATATAATTTAGAAAGATGACTTACTCCAGGAAGGGAGCAATCACCATAGATAATTATAGTACTGAGGCAAGATAGTAAGATGCTAGGGAAAAATTCCTTGATAAGCGGAATAAGGGAAGCTGAGACAAAATATTTAAACAATGTCAAACGATTTGAGCAATTTAAAACCAGCTAATGAATCTCAAGGTTTTGTCTTCCCTAACCAAGGGCACTTAGAAGCAAATGGTTTACGCATTCCAGAACATCCTGGGGCCGACTGGCCCAGGTCCCAGTCTCTCATCTGTCGTCAAGGTCCTGGTCCCTCTTTGATGATGTTCTTTAAAAATGAAACTAACCAGAAAATAACCCTGACTCCTCTATATGTGCATTCTGATGAATCAACATATTGAAGGACACACCTGGAAAGCTAATGAATGTTCTGTTAGGATCCTCCCCTGATACCTCTGCTTGGATTCCTGCCTAATAAAGAGACGTAAAAAGCCTCAAGACAAATGACCCAGCATTTGCCTTCTCTGAGCTCTCCCATACCTTCCTCCCTTAGGCATGTACCTCTGCTTTCTTTCTCTTAAGCTCTAAGGGTTCCCAGGAGACTTGCAACCAGGGGAGCAGCAGGCATCGGCAGCTTGTCTTGAGTTTACCTCCTGAACCTGCCTCCAAGGCCACCTTTTTCTCTGACTTTCCAGTGAGCTAACAGCAGCCCCGTCTTGGCTCACTTCTGTCACTGTGACTTTTACTTCTCAGTGAGATCATACAGCCCAGTGTCGCCCACTTCTTTCCTGTAACATTTCTAGAGAGCCAAAGCAACCCCACCTAGGCTTTATCCTATCCTATTCTTCTATCCTAAGCCCTTGCTTTGTTTCACTGTTTCCAGCTGTAATAAACATACTTTCAAAGTCACCTGGACTTGTGTTGTGAAATTTTTCCTACATGAAGTCCAGAACCCACACACTATTGCCAGCCTGAGGCAGACCGGCTCCAGGTCTGGCCCCTGTTTGGTAACAGTTTGACATGACCCAGGTGTGATAGATAGGGAGGAACCTGGTAAAGTCTGTGCCCTAAAGCTCCTCTCCTTGTCCCATTGTTTCTGTATGGCCCAGTAAACATTTGTTTACCATATAAATACTCTTCATTCTTCCTGTGAATTGCCTTCCTTTCCTTTGAAGATCCAACCCTCTACCCCTACTCCTTAGTTAAAAAGTAATATAAGCTTCATTTTGCTTGTCTTCAGGGTCTCTCATGTTTGTGTGGGTTCTTCTTACACAATTCAATTGTTTCTTCTCGTATTAGTCTGTCTTATGTCATTTTAACTAATTGACCAGACCAAAAAAAACCCCAAAAAACCCACAGGTCCACGTTGACACATTTTCTTAACAGTTTCCTAGGTGATGTTTATGCATGTTAAACTTTGAAATAGAGAAAATGTGCGGCACTTTGACTAAGTGATACAGTTTAAACTGATGAAGGGCAGAAAGAAGAATGTCTTCTCTTAACCTTCTCAAAAAAATAGTTTTCAAGATACAAGGATAAATAAAGCCTTGTTAAGACAAAAGCTGAAAATGAGTTACTAGACATTAACTGTGTTGGTATAAGAAACAGTCAAGTTTACAAAGAATTTTTATAGGAGCTTATTTGAGCCAAACTGACAACATTGCCAAGGAGCAAGATCTCAAACACTCCTTAGAATGGCTGTCTTGCAGTTTCTTTTACATGTTTGGAATTAAAGAGGAAACTAAAAATTACATGAAGGTGGGAGAAAGCAAGCCACAATACAGCCAACCAGAATGTGTGCCCTTGAGGGTGGTTATACCTTCGAGGGGCCTGGAAAAGAGATTTACTTCTGACATTTCAAAGGTTTATTAACAAGAACAATGGACAGGGCTTGCTTTAAAAAAACACACAAAAAAACACATTTTAATAAAGAAGTTATATGCAGAGATACGACTACCTCCCATGACCTGTCCCATTAAGATTTTTATGATCAGATCAACCTTTGAGGTTACTTTTGGTCACTAAACTTGTACATATACCTTTTTTTTGTCCACAACTGTTTAATTAAATAAGTTCACATTTCCTTCCCAGATAAATTACATTCCAAAAAGAAGAAGGAACCTAAAGTTTTTATTCCAGATCCACGATTGGTGATAACTGAAGAATTATGGATAATTTGAGAGGAGTAGAAAGTTTACTATACTTTTCCTCTCTTTCTTTGTTTTTTTCTCTCATTCTTTTTTTTTTTTTCTTTCTCTCCTCTCTTTCTCTCTTCCATGTGGAACTTGATCTGTAAATATATAGACAAGTAATCTTGACAACAACTTCAATTAAATTAAACGTAATCACATTAAGGCATAGGAAAGAAGGTATTTGCACTTATCACTGTCTTTGTTCACTGTAGAGTAGAAAAGAATTCTTTTATTTCTCATGATTTTTCTCCTATTTTGACAAGATTATTTCACTGGGAGAGTCAGTGGTATGCACTGACATCTGGATTTCAGTAAGGCCATTGATAATATTTCTCATTACATTTATTTATTTATTTATTATTGATTTTAGAGAGAGAGAGGAAGGAAGCGAGAAGGAGAGAGAGAGAGAGAAACATGGATTTGTTTCTCCACTTATATGCATTCATTGGTTGCTTTTTTTATGTGCCTGGACTGAAGATCCAACCCGAAACCTTGGCATTTTGGGACCACCATCTAAACAACTGAGCTACCTGGCTAGGGCACTCATTACAATTTTTGTGAGAGGTGTCTTAATTAATTTTTAAATAAGGATAACTTAGTTGAGATAGGCTGAGCCTCTACCGATAAGACTGGAATTTCCATGTTACCCTTCACACCCTGCACTCAATCAGCAACCAGGCAGAGCGGCACCAGAAATGGAAAGGTATCGTTTTATCTTTATCCTTGACCCTAACACGTGAACAGTTCAGCCCTGGAACAACTGAGGCAGTGACCTTACCCTCATGATAATAGTAAAAAACACAGCCCTGAGTAGAGATTTAACATGCTAATGAGACATGCTACACTCGAAGCAGCTTGTAGTTGTACCGTGCACGTGCCAAAGAGTCCTTGCCTCTACATACTTAAAAGTCACACTTAGAAGCCTCTTTCCTGCCTCAACTTCTTTAAAACTGTTCCCTGGCTTTTGTTCTGGGAACAATATTTCTCTTTCTCCCTTTGGATGCTGTTTCCCTCACGCAAACGAGCTTTTTAATAAACCTCTCCCCTCAGCACTATTTTTTGTGGTGAACTCTTGATTTCCCAAGAACCCCAGATGCTGGTAACATAGTAATTTTAATTGACTGTAATCTCATACTGAGACAACAGCGAGTTATTGCTGCAAACAGATAAAATTACTTTAGTCTATATTCACGCACTTGCAGTAGGACAAGCAAGAAAGATGATGTAGTTTATGGCCTGAGGAAATCTGGCCAGATCTTAATTTGTTTGTTACCAGGGACACACTTTAATATGAATGTAAAAAACAAACAAACAAGGAAACACAAAACAACAACAAGAAAAACTAGTGTAAGGCCAGACAATTGGGAGAGGTGGTTGGTAGTCTAAGAGCTCTGTCACATGAGGGGAAGCAGAAGGAACTGGAGTCGCTTAGCCTGGGAGGAAAGGAAGCGGAAAGGGAGGTTAACTGGTTTCCAAGGCGAAAAGACCAGTCAGCTGGAAGAACTAGGCTAATTTTGTGTTTTTCTAAAGGCTGAAGTTAAGGCAGTGGGTGGAAGCAGATGGGGAGTATCAGCTCCAACTAAGGAAACATTTTTTTTTAAAGAAATGACATCTTTTAAAAAAATATAAAGAAAAATATTCTTAAACTTTGAAGTTTACACAAAATTGGATAATGATGTGCTGAAGGTGAGATAAAGGTAATTTCTTCATTGGATGGTAAATTGGGCTAACTGACCTCCTTCCAATTCTAAATTTTCATGATGGTTTCTTTCTGATTTATCCTGAAGACGGGACTTGAATCTCGAGTGGCGTCATCCTGGTCTATGTTCATGTAATCCTTATAATTCAGGACTCATACAATTGCAGACACTGTGATCACTGAACATTAGCAGTGGAATGAGTCTTCAAAAAGCATTAGGGTGTGAAACTGATTTTTCCTTTCTTGATATTGGGATCACGAAATATTAGAAAGGGAATGATTTCTTTCACTAATATTGGATAGAAACACTTTTCTCTCATGGGATTGATAAGGGTTGGAAATGTCAGCCTTAGGAAGAATTGTGTTTTGTGTTTCTAGCTTCCCTCCTCCCTAAAATTTAAAAGTATAATTTATTCTATTAAATATAAACAAGTATACAGTTGTGGCATTGTATGTCGTTTCCAGCTGTGTTGTAGAAATTGTACCAGGGTGAAGATTTTAAGTAACTGTTCGAGACATACCAGCTTTTTTAGGTGTAAAATGCTTTGAGACCGTAATCTGTGTAAAAATGATTACAGATACAGAAAAAAATTTAAAAAGCTGACATAATGAAATTATCTAAGTAGCCTAGTGCTTATCCTATTAAGCAAGCATTTCATTACACTATATAGCTAACACGAGTAATTGCTAACACACGGAAAAACCAACAAAACATTCCCTAGTGCTCAGAGTCTTTGTGATCTTAGTGGTTAGTTCACTGATATTGGACTCTGATCACTACATAGAATTGACCAATTGCCCGAGTGGTCGTGGTTCCAGATTATTTTAGATTAATATACAGATACCCTTTGGTTTATTAATGACTTTGAATTTCATGAAATAAGTCACTATTTTGTGTTTTTTATCTGAAAACTCGACATTTATACTGTATCTGTTGCATTTATTTAATTGAAATCAATATAAAGTTACTTTTCCTTATTTAATGAAAGACCACACAAGGATAAAATACCTTAAGAGATGTGATATTTATTTCTAAAAATCACTGAGCTGGAACTTAGCATTTTCTCCATGATTTATAATTTTATTTTCAGATTTTTAATATTATTCTATTAATCTCTTCAGAATCTGAATCATTATAATTTACTCAGGAAGGTTTTAGCTCTCTGCCTGTATCAACTTGGCTTAAAGAAATTTTCAAAATTTACAGAACTCTTCTTTTAAATTCTTTTAATATGATGTCAAATAAATTAAACTTGCATCAATTTATCTTTTTTAGAAAAACACATCTAGTAATACTTTTCTTCCTATCCTTAAGCCCATATTTGGCATTCTGTGAACCAGGCTGTTCATGAGCATGCATAGTTAGGAAGCAGCACAATTCTGGGACTCTACACAATCAAGATAATTAACTTGAGAAGATAGAACCACTGGTCACTTGTAGGCCACTGTGCCAGAAATTCGTAGTTACTACTTAATATCCTTGCTGCCCTACTCCCCCTTCTTTCTTAGAGAGGGACATTCCCCCACCCCGCCCCATTTTATTCAAGCAGCCTTGTGGCAATGTGCATAAGTTCTGGCTGATGAGATATAAATACAAGCTATTGGCAGGGCTGCTGTAAAGGTTCCTTAAATGAAGCCAAATCTGCTGGGAGGAGCCCTTGCCCTTTGCCTCTTGCCCTTTCCTTCCCCTTGCCCTTCCTCCTGCTGTGACCTGTGCATGGACTTTGGAGTTCTGGTTTCATCTTCTGGCTTTGTGGATAGGCATCGAAGGATGTGCAGCAGAAAAATGAAAGGAGCTTAAGCTGCTTAATGATATTATGAAGTCGTCTCAGCAATCTGGTAACGTCTGCCACGGTACTTGTTCTTCTGTTCAAACAAAAACTGTAATTCATTTTGGCCCTGGAGTCTAGTCCTAGTATGAGTAACCAAACACAACTCCTAACTGGTAAAGACACTCAGTAACATAACGGGTGGTTGGGTGCAACTTCCATGTCTGTACAGGTGGTAAAATGATCTATTTTGCATGAGAGTCAATGCAAAAAATATTTTGGAGAAAGGTGTAAGTGTAATAAAATAATTTTTATGTCATTAAATAAATGAATCAACAAAAATATACATACAGATTTGTGATTTAATAAGTATTTTACTCAAGTAAAACATCCATCATAGGTCAAATTAAAAACTACTAGGTCTAAAGTATTCATGAACTGGTTCTTAAATATTTCTGCCAAGAAAATTACAACAAGGGGAAACTACCTGTGTAACATAGATGATCCTGTTTTTTACATAGAAACACAAACCTGGCATTAGAAAACCACCCGTCATGCCTCTCAATGTGGTGTCAAACAGACACTAACGTCCCTTATGGATTCTCCGTTGCTTTTTGCCATGAGAGTTGATTAGACTTGGATAATAGTACAAAACATTTTAACAAAAGAAGAAGGTCATTGGAAAACAACTCTAATTCAATATTTGACTCAGTAAAAACACCTTATTGATGTTTAATTAAAGATAAAATACTAATAACTCACTAATTTCCACTACTATACTGAGTCTCACCTCCCACCTACCTTTCCTCCAGACAAGAGAAAGAAAATTGATAATAAAAAACAAATTTTAGAAAATCTAGTCATATGCATCCCGCTTAAGCAGTAATTGTCATACTTGTAATTTTTACCTTTGTTACACATTTGGGCCTTTCCTCTTTACTCTTCCTCCAGTTTCTGGGTGTTTAGCCCATAATAGAAATAAAGCCAGAGTAGACTGAATCCAATCACAGTTGCATTTGATGTCTGAGATCCAGGAAGCTGAGTGGTGAGCCATCAGGTTCTTCTTTCTTCTCTAAGGGAGAACATTGGACCTTTTCTTTGTTATCTGCAATGACTCTAAGATGTGGGCTTTCTCCTGGCTGTCACAAGGGCTGTAAGAATGTGCAGAAGCTGGAAAAAGTGAGAGGTAAAGACAAGCAGACCATTCATTTAATTCCTGAGAAATCATAAATAACTATCTCCAAGTAAAATCACAGAACTTAAGGGCTGAAAACTTCTTTAGTTCTGTGGTTTTTTTAAAAAAAAGGCAGCATAATTTTTCAAAGAAAAGCATACCATAGAATTTCAATATGGAACGGATGACAGTCAATAAGAATGGAGCTCCTCTGATTAAAATTTGAAAGAAATAGCAAAGCCCCGCCCTACTCAGTCTTCCCACCTTCCCTGCAAGCAACTCTTTTGGTTCTTCTGACAGCTCTGAGTTCCACGTGACCCTCAGGGTAGCTTCTTGCCTACTTAACATCCTTACACCTCCTTCTACCATTTACAACTTGGGTGCTGGATGGGGAAATTGAGACTAAGGAGCCACAGCAATTTCCCCAGGGTTACACGATTATAGGGAGGAGTGAAGCTAGACTATTGATCTACGGTTTTTTGTTTTTGTTTTTTCCTTTTTAAATAATACAACACTGTCTGGGTACAAAGGGAATAATTCTTAACACAATTTCAAACTCCCTTCAAATAATTTCCCACTGAATATATTAAACTGCAAAGAGAGTGGAACTTGTTACATAATTTTGGATTATTTTAGAAACTGAAAATAAAATAATCATGGCTAATCATTCAGGGATCAATTCAGGGACATGGTCAGAGAGTGCACAAAAATTCAAGGTAATCATGGACAGTTCAACCAATCAAAATGTTTTTCTTTATTATCACCTAACTGTGTGCTCAGAATTCTGGAAGATATAAAAGAAGCATAAAACATGGCACCTGACCTTAAAGAGCTATTTTGTTAGACAGACTGTTTGTGTGTGTGTGTGTGTGTGCCTCTCTATATGTGTGTGCTCAGATGATGATATCAATTGGACTATATAGAATTTGATAAAAATTTTGTTTTACTTAGTAAATGGGAAGAAGGCAATTAGATTCTCTTACTTATGAGTTAGAAAATGAGAGAGAGCAAGAAACAGAAAAAGAGAGAGGTTTAGGAATTCAGTTCTTCAGTTTTTGGTCTTTGAAACTATCAGCAGGTTGATGACTCTATCGCTGTTCAAAGTCTTATAGCTTGTCAAATTCCTAGGAAGCAAAAGCTAAGAATTTTTCAGGGAATGGTAGATATCACTGGGTAAAATAGATTTTACATAAAAAGACAATGCAGGAATGGCACCAGGAGCTCAGAATGTTCTAACTACTGTATTTTCTGACATTAGACTCTGTAAAATGTCCTTCAAAACTTTAGACTCACGAGTCACTTTCTAAGCTGTGTGAAGAGTTTAAGTTGTGTTCAATCAAACTTTTCTAGAATAAATCACAGTAAATTGATACAAATTCCCTAGTAGAGTGTATAGTACATAGAAACCAAAATATGATATATATCATTATTATGTTGAAATATTGTAATTTCCGGCACCCAAGATTCCACATGGTTAAAGTTATAAAAACAAAAATTCAAAGCTGCTACGCTTTTCAATATGTTGTGTACAGCTAAAAACACTGAGTAGTATTTGGGAGCTGGGAGCCATGGTCCCATTTCTACCAAGTGTTCAGTTGCCCTTAGGTAAGATCGACATAAGGAAGCCTCAATTTTCTTTCCTGATGACGAGAGAGAAGATAAGTGATTTCAAAGATGTCTTCTGTCTTTAAAAATATGTAAACCTGGGGTTGCATCAAAGGCCTGATATAATCTGCAAGTAATTTTAATATTTGAATTCCTCCATAAATGTATATGACTTCAAAATAAGAAAAAAATAATTTTTCTCAACATGAGCTTTTTTCATATTATATTTCCAGCCTTGTATTGTATGTGTAAACTCATTTCAGAGACTTCCAAATAATCATCACTGATTAAGAGACAAGGGAATTTTAGTTCCTAAATCATATAACATGTGGGAAATGTATGCTTGTTTTCCTTGACATTAACAATATCTTAATTCTATCTGTAAAGCTGACTTGACACAAGTTTAATCTTGTATATTTGTTATTATTGAGAATGGATCTGCTTTTCCATTTGATAGAAAATATGATTGTGCTCTGATGAGAGTGACATTTAAAATTAGTTTCCCAGCCCGGCCAGTGTGGCTCAGCAGTTGAGCGTTGATCTAGGATCCAGGAGATCAGGGTTCGATTCCCGGTCAGGGCACATGCCCAGGTTGCGGGCCCGATCAATGACTCTCTCATCATTGATGTTTCTCTCTCTCTCCCCCCCTTCCTTTCCTCTCTCTGAAATCAATAAAGATATGTTTTTAAAAAAATAAAATTAGTTTCCCAGTCCCAACGTGCCCATGCGAACCTCAGAGGTGGGAGAGGAGGAAATGCCAGAGAACTTCGTGCACTCGGATATGCTCCTGCCGTCTACACTTTGCTCCCGATGCCTGCTTCCTGGCATTGCTTCTGGTGCTTCAGGAGGAAAACATGTTGCAAAATGATATATTAGAGCATTGTACAATATTTTAGTACATTTTTTTAAAAGGAAACAACGTTCTCTGCTCTCCTGTTGCTGACCTCTCCAGCCCTGTATTCATTTCCCCCTTCCCTTGATTCCTCAGGACACTGTAGTGTTTTCCTGTAGGACAAAAGCAAAACAAAACAAAACGACAACAAAAACTCTTGGTGCTTGAACAGGTTTAGATTTCCACCAGGCCCTCTCATAAGCAGCTCAAGGGCTCACACTGCAAAGACCGACACAAAACAACAAGGAAAAACAAGAAGCTGAGGTCTCTTCTATATGTCACAGTGTTTTTAAAATTGCCTATCACTTGGCAACTATGTCTTTTTCCTTAAGGCAAAACTTTAGATCTTTATCTTCTAGTCTAAGCTTATGACAAGTGATTTCTATGGTGTTAGTGGCTGAAATTGTCACAGCCTGTAGATCACATACCATAAGGGGAAAATCTGACTCTGAAATAAAACAATATTTTATTTGTTAGATAACTTCTGTTTGGAAAAAAAAAATTCAAAATGAAACATGATTTATTCTGGCAAAATTATAGTTCATCTTGGATTCAAGTGTTGCTCAGTAATGATTTCATGCTTCCTTTCTTATTCCCCATTATGATGGTTAATTTGGTCTCCCAACCTGATCAGGCTAAGGGATGCCCAGATACATGGTAAAAATTATTTCTGGGTGTGTCTGTGAGGATGTTTCTGGAGGAGATTAGCATTTGATTCAGTAAATGGAGTGAAAGTTGTCTCATTATTGTGGGTGGCCATTATCCAATCCCTTGAGGGCTGAAATGGAACAAAAAGGGAGAGAAAGGGTGAATTCTCTCTCGTTTTGAGCTGGGACTCCTATCTTCTCCTGCCCTCTTTCTCAAGCCTTCAAACTCCAGAATTTGTATCAGCAATGCTCACCCCCTCCACACACACACTCACACACCTCACTACCTACATTTCTCGGGCCTTTGGACTTGGGCTGAAGGACACCACTGACTTTCTTGGTTCTCCAGCTTTCAGAGAGCAGATCGTGGGGTTTCTAGACTTCCTCAACCAGGTGATAATTCCTATAACTTCCTTCTATATATGCCCATATACTTGCTATTCGTTTAGTATCACTGGAGAATCCCAACTAATAATATGCCCATCATTTCTTTTTTTCTGGGTCTTGGTTATAAAATCCACATGTACTTATCCATTTTCAATAACATTGCTCTCAAGAAATTTTTCTATTAGATTTCTGTGGGATATTAATCTCATTTAAACTTCATCAAAAAACACAAGGGCCAACACCAAAATCTCCCAGGATATGTTATCTTTCTCTGCATTAGAAAATTTACTATTGAAGTTTATCCAGTTTAATAAAAATGCAAATGTGCTCTTTCCGGGGTCAGATTTCCAGCATCCCTACAATTGCGACAAGTGGCCTAAAACTATGTTGGTTTTAACAGCAGCTTCTAAACTAAATACCTCAGGTAACCGAAATCAGAGGAATGATATTGTAGTGACCCAATCCCTTAAACAAGCTGTAGCACTAAACATTGGAAGACTATAGCCTGGCCACCGAGACTGAAGAAAAAATTATCACTGTTACGATTGCAAAACAGGAAGAGACAAAAAGTTGAAACTTAAAGAAGTTTTTTCTTCTAGAACTATAAAGCAAGTCAATCCAGGTAACAAGTTGAATGGACTTTCTGACAAACTGTGGGCTCCCCATTACTGGAAGTATTCAGACAACAGATGGACACTAATCTAGGGGAGTCCTGCACTGGGTGGGAGATGCTCCACGGGAGCTGTAAGCCCCTTCTAATTGCCTAGATTCTGTGGTCCTGGCAAACATATGGTGAGGGCATGGAAAGCAGGACCGAGAGAAAAAAGACAATGTTAGTCCCTCAGTTTTCTTCCAACTTCCCCTTACTTGCTGGCTCGCTGGAAAAGCATCCTCTCTTAACAACAGACATGATAAATTTAACTGGTATGTTTAACCTCATCTACAATCTCCCAGCCTATTTTCCAAGTTTGTTCCTCTAGTGTTACAGGCATCATTTAAAAGCCATTAATAATTGTGACTGTTAACTATGTTTTCAAATGTTCTGAGACATCGTCTCAGGGATGAGGCATGTAAGGTGGCTGGAGCCTGGAACGGGGAAGAAAATGAATTGTACTCAGTTTGTGGCGGAAGGGAAGAGCATGGGAGATTATTCCCCAGTTCACTTGATTTTTACCTGATGATTTACAAGGTATGCAAATTAGGAGACACCCACAGAAGGTACATTTAATGACATTTTAATGCATCACAGAATTTACGGCAAGGCATGAAGAGCTTGTGCACTCAGCCACTGGAAGCAAATGCTGCAATAATTCTACTTAATACTTAGAAGCAAAGTAAAGCATATTGTTTTTTGTACAAATGTTTATGAAACATTAATAAGAATAATATGCACCATTCAATGCTGAACATATAATCTGAAATCCTTTCCTATAAATATTTATAAAGGAAACATTTTGGTTCTCAATGTAAATTGATTTTAAGCCCAGATTCTGAGATGCAGCATGTTTTTCTTTTTCTGGGTATATATTTAACTAGATTAAGACTAACTGACTCATAGGGCAGCACCACTTTTTACTGTACCTACTTAGTGGGAGCCTAAAGAGATTGCTTTGAATCAATTCATAACATATACTCTCCACTACAAAAGCTCAGCTAGTGGCTCAGAAATGGAACTTTTACTACTGTGTTAGCTGGTAACTATTTACTGTGTTGGGAAGATGTAGTGAGCTTCATTAAGTTCAAGAAAGTACAGTTTCTAAATTACATAGTAGTACTTGGTATTTATAATATAATTTTTAAAAATGCCTTTTCTATCAATGCCTGCAATGCATGCTTGGTTACTCACAATGGCCAGTTATGGATATTAAAGCACAAGAATATATTTGAGAAAAACCTCTATATTCTAGTATTACAGTAAATTTGATTTACTGCTCAGAAAGCTAAAGTTCTTTATTGCTAACTACAGTTGCAAGGCTCTTAGTCACACCATTTTCTTCCTACAGTATCTTTTCCATTTGCAGTTGTATTATGTTTCTTTTAATGACTTCTACTAGCCAATGTCAGGTTTTGTTTTTTCCCCTCCCTCCCTTTAATGGGGGAACCATTTTGAAGAAATAGGATACTCTAAATGTGATTTTCTTCCAGTTAAAATGATTCTAATTGCTAATTGCTCTTCAGCGTTGCAGTACTGTCTATCTTTAGCTTCCTGAGTTTGGTCAAATATGTCAAGAGTATAAAATGAATTATTTTTATAATGTTATTTATGTAAGTATTTAAGTATGCAGTAAATCTACACAAATGGTAAATTTAGCTTTCTCAAGTAATTCAGTGAGTTTGTTGAAGAGCATCAGACAAAATGTGAGCTTTGGGAAAAGTGAAAAGGACTGTGTGGTCTAAGGAATATTCCATAGCAACTCTGTGGAGAAAAGACAGATTGGAGGGGGTAGGGTGCCATGCGTCACAGTGATTTAAAATAAGTGCTGAATTCACCACATTAATGCCAGTTAAGTACACCTAAACCATTTGAACACAATATGATTGGTCATTTAAATTGGCCTGAGGCGCCTGGGCAGGTGTGGCTCAGCAGTTGAGCATCGACCTAGGATCCTGGAGATCTTGGGTTGATTCCCGGCCAGGGCACAGGCCCGGGTTGTGGACTCGGACCCCAGTCGGGGGCGTGCAGGAGGCAGCCGGTCAATGACTCTCTCTCAGTAGTGATTTTTCTATCTCCCTCTCCCTTCCTCTCTCTGAAATCAATAAAAATTTATTTAAAAAAAAAATCAGCCTTAGACATTCGATCATAGCATAACGTCTCTCTAAGGTATTATCAGTTAAAAATGCTAAGGTTTGTGACATTTCCTTTTACCATTGTTTTTATCTTGGATTTGCAAACATTTCCACACACACTATATGTCCAAATTTAAAGAGATCTATATCAAGTATTAGGAAACTATTGACACATCTTGGAATATTGAAAAAGCTATTTTTGACCCACTCTTGTCCTACTAACTACCAGAAATCAAGACATTGTAAAACAGAATTGGTGAAAATTTCTCCGTTTTCTATTTTTATGAATCTACCGTATGTTATAAACTTATTCAACATATTAAAAGCTTTTAACGAATTGTATCTCAATTATGTCTAGCATACCTCTGTGAAATTAGTTTTATCACCAAAGTAAATGTTTACAAGACTACAGTACTACAGACATTGGTCTTTAAGCAGATATTTATTGTAATTGGGTAAATTGGGATAAATTCAATTTGCATGAGAAAATATGAACGATTATTTTTTTTTGTTTTTTTGTTTTTAAATATATCTTTATTGATTTCAGGGAGAGGAAAGGAGAGGGAGAGAGAGAGATAGAAACATCAACGATGAGAGAGTCATTGATCGGCTGCAGCCTGCAACCCGGGCATGTGCCCTGACTGGGAATCGAGCCCCGATCGCCTGGATCCTAGGTCGACGCTCAACCGCCGAGCTATGCCTTGCCAGGCTGAACGATTATTTTGATGTACAAATTGACACTGTAAAATAAAGGTTTCACAAATGTTTGAGTTTTATCTGTATCACAAACCTTGAAGAGGAAGAATAGTAAATAATGAATATATTCTACATCTCATTTAAAAATAGCTAGAGACAGAGATTATGGTTTAAATAAGTCTTAGAATAGATGTAGGTT
This sequence comes from Miniopterus natalensis, assembly GCF_054644295.1. Lineage (NCBI taxonomy): Eukaryota > Metazoa > Chordata > Mammalia > Chiroptera > Miniopteridae > Miniopterus > Miniopterus natalensis. Next base: position 146,077,536 of record NC_142081.1, read on the forward strand.
GACAGTGTTCCTGAGTCCAACTGTGGGCTAGGTTTACCTACTCAACTTGTAAATGTCTTCAAGTTATTTTCTCTAAATTCCCTCATTAGACTCTCCAGTGACATTACCAGGAGGCTGGGCCCGGTTCACTCCCCAGGCTGGAAGCCCAAGCCAGGCCCTGCTTATTCACATACACGGGACCAGGTCACTCCAACAGTTATTAAAATACTACCCTGTTCTCTACCACCTCCATCATCACTTGTGATCTGAGGCTCTCTCCCTCCGACTATTGTCCCCAACCCTTCATGAGAATGTCCTCTCTCTACTGCTCTCACTTGGAGTCTGGAAGAGACCAGGAAGACAAAGTAGCAATGGGAGGGAACCAAGCAGTTTTATATATTCTAGTGCCTTTAATACTCACCATAACCCCATTTGGAAAGATCAGAGAAAAAGCTTAGAAAGATTAAGTACTTTGCCCGAAGTCACACAGCTATTAAGTGACACAGCTAGTGCTGAACAGTTTCGGATGTCAAAGCTCCATTTCCCCAACTGGATCACAGTGGTGACAGCAGTTACGCCCAGTAAGTGTGCACTCTTACGTGCAAAACCCTAATATTTTCCCAAGGCTGGGGAAATATCTACTAGGATTTCTGGTTCCATCTAGGATGGGTCAAAGATTACCAAAAGCATCACACCATTTAATTTGCTAAGAGATAATGAACTAAACCTGACATCTTTAATTAATCTGGGAAATGGGCTATTTAATGAAAAACATAAATCTTTTTCACAGATAATTGTAAATGGATATTTTTGAAGTGTGAAATCCAATTGAGTTCTGTGGGCAAAAGTTCTCAATCAGTTGCTTCTCTAAGAATTTATTTTCTCTGAAAACTTACTTTTATACTTGACATTGGCACGTGAATAAGAGTTTGAGAGACAGAGAATAAGCCAGGAGTAATAAAGGAATAAATGGTTCTGGGAAAAGGCTTGAGGAAATGTCAAACTGAAATTATGGATTGTTGGCACTGCTATTCTTGTAACTTATTTTCGTGGATATGCCCCTGTGACATGCTTTCATAAATATTTTCTTTGTCTCACTAAATAAAGTTCAAACTCCTCATGTTTGTAGGGCAGATAAAGTGCTTTATTACAATAATATTCCCGGTGTTTCACATTTAGTTGTTGCTTAAAATAGTTACGAAGGAAATGAATATTAATGAAAGAGTAAACTTTAACTCCTGTGTATTGTGCGTTACACCATATTTGCTTGACTATGAACTGTCAATTGTGTTTGAATCAGGAGTATAAGGAACACTAATAAAAGCCCTTAAAAATATGTTTGTAAGTTTGCATATATGTGTGCAAGAGTAGGTGAGTTACAAGTATGTGTGTATTTTAGTGTTTTTAGTTATATCTCCTACTGTGGATTTTCAAACATACATCTTTCTGTAACTCATTTGATTAAACGACATTCACATTATAGTTTTAGTATCAGCTATAGTGCACAGGTGATCTAAAAGTAATTCTGAACCTTAGGAATTTGATTAAAAAAGCTCCTGGGTTCTATTTCATCATACCAATGGCTGATAAAGGTGACAGGGGTGATAAGAAGGTGTCAGAATCCCTGGGCTCTGATACTGCTGACAGTGATAAGAGAAGTAAGGCCACCACTGTTGAGCAGGGGTTGAAAGCCTTAAGTGCTGGATTTGTTCAGGCATGCTTACATTTTATTCTTCCCTTGTGTCACCATTAAATGTCTTTTATTAAATAAAATTCTAACCACTAATTTCTGTCCTATATTGAAACAATGCTTTTTAAATTTTTTATAAATTTATTATTTGTTAGAAATGCATTAAACTTTTAAAATCAACCAGACTAGGAACTTTTGATTCTGGGTCAAAATGGAATAAATTAATTTCTCCTTACTGCTCCAGATAAGGACTGCTAAAAATGCTAGCGATTATCTATAGAAAACATAAGAAAACTCTGAAAGGTAGAGAGAGAAGAGGGCAGGCCAGCTAGAAACCTTGGGGCTCAAGGAATGACTCAATGAAAGTTCTTGAGGTTTTTTTTGGGGGGGAGGGGCTCATACATCCAGCCCTGGGCACTGAAGAGGTGAGAAAATTTGAAATTCCAAAAGGAGCATACCAACAACAAACAAAAAATAATAAAACAATAAAAATCACCTTGCTCTAACAAAAGGACCAAGAAAGACTCAAGCTAGCAAAATAGTAAACTTTTAGATAAGCGATTTCAACCTTTTACATCTCATGACACAGATAAACTAATTGCTAACATCCTGTGACACACCAAAAAAATATATTATCTTTTTTGCCAATGATCCAGAAGCAAGGTGAGAACATGGAGACAGGGAGCTCGAGTGAGAGTGAGATTGTGAGAGAAAGTGGCTGTCTTTTCCTCTCCTCCTGATTGGTCTCATCCCCTAGACCCCCCTTTAGGCCAAAGAGGAACCAACTGGAAAAGTACCCCGGGAAACAGAGCTTGAAGATGCCAGGGTAGAGAGGGGTGAGGGGATCCAAAGAAGAGCTGAGACACAATGAGAAAAGATTGGCATAAACTGATTTTTTTTGGAGTTATAATATTTATAATGGAACATGCTGCCTGCAAATCCAGGGACTATGCACAGATATTTAAGACTTGAAACCTAAAGGCTGAATTTCTCTATTCCATTTTCTAATTTCTAAGAGTTTTTAAAACTGTGTAACATATAATTGAATGTTTTTTGTTACTTTTCCTATCAGCCTTCTAGACATTCAAAGGTATGCAATTTTACTTTCATATTTAAACAGCTGTGTAAAAATCTTTAACATTAAGAAATAATTCTAACCTTTAACATGACCCAAAGACAAAAAATGCTGACCCGCTTCACTTTCTTTTCATAGATCCAGGGTTGGCATGCAAGGTGCTAATAAGGCCAAGGTCTCCGGTATATTTCCTTAATGGGCCAGTTAGCATCACTGCCCTCAAGTCCACAGATGATTTTCCTGAAGTTAGTCAGACATGCTAACATTGCTGTTGATCACTGGAAACACCCCGGTGGCTAATGGGCCACCGCAAACTCACAGGTAGCATTGGTAGAAGCGTAGGAGCTGGTGGGCCTGTAGATTAGTAAACATCTAAGCATAAGGAAGTAGGAAAGAAATAACTAATAATCTTTGGAGAAAAAAATGTTATTTCTCAAAAGCGGACTCTTCGACATGTCAGTGAGGTTGACCCACTGGATCTTTGTCCTTTATCCCCTGTACATTTTGTTACCTTTGGGACCAATGTTGACTGAATAAAAGTAAAATAGTTTCGTTTTGCTGGGTGTCTTCTGTAAAATGCCCGTGTCGTCAGGATATGCTTTAGGTTCTGTAGATAGTTGTATAGGAAAATGAATAAGGTATTAGGGAGAAGGGTGTGCTGAAGCAGAAACTAAATGAACAAAGATACAGTTGCATCTTCAATGGAAAAAAGGAGAGCAAAGGTTGGGAAGTCCATTTGGGCATCATAAAACTAGCAAGCTTATCATTAAGAGTATAAAATGTATAACATGCAATAAGCGAAGATAATTTGGTAGAAGAATAACTTTACTCTGACTTTTGTTTCCATTTTTAATTTTTTTTATGTGACAATATTTTTATTGAGGTACAATTAACATATAACATTGTATTAGTGTTAGATGTACAACATAGTAATTCGATATTTGAATATACTGTGAAATTATCACAGGTCTAGTTAACATCTGTCGCCATACATAGTTACAATTATTTTTCTTGTGATGAGCACTTTAAAAATTAACTCTCTTAGCAACTTTAAAATATGCAATACAGTATTATTAACTGTAGTTCTCATACTATACTTTTCATCCACGTGACTTATTTTTTTGTAACTGGAAGTTTGTATCTTTTGACCCCCTTCACCTATTTCCCCACTCCATCCCTCTCCTCTGGCAACCACCAATCTGTTCTCTGTATCTATGAGCTCTCTCTCTCTCTCTCTCCCTCTCTCTTTTTTTTTTGGATTCCACAAAGAAGTGAGGTCATATGGTATTTGTATTTCTCTGACTTATTTCACTTAGCATAATGATTTTAAGGTCGTTCCAAGTTATTGCAAATGGCAAAATTTCCTTCTTTTTCTTAATGGCTGAATAATATTTAATTGTATGTATTTACACATATTACATTTTCTTTATCCATTCATCCGTCAGTGGATACTTAGGTTGTTTCCATTCTGACTTTTGATTTTTAAACTATGTTGCTTAGGTGTTCATGGTAGCAACATGTAATGGGAGATTTAATTCTATGTCTCTCTAGACTGACTTTGATCTGTAAACATGGTTACTTATGAGAACTTGAGCAACACCTGACCAACAACTAGGAGTAGGCATGTGGTTTCCAAAAGACATATCAATTAGTAGGCCATAAAATAAATGTGATGATTTACTAGACCTGGGCCACCACTTTTTAACATTAACCTGAATAAAATATTATAAGATAATAGAAGAATAGAATAGAATAGAGTAGAATAGAATGGAATGGAATGGAATGGAATGGAATGGAATGGAATGGAATGGAATGGAATGGAATGGAATGGAATGGAAAAGATGGAATGGTATGAAATGCAAAGAAATAGAATGGAATGAGATGGGATGAGATGATGGGATGGGATGGGATGGGATGGGATGGGATGGGATGGGATGGGATGGGATGGGATGGGATGGGATGGGATGAGATGGAATGGAATTGAATAGAGTAGGATGGGATAGGATGGAATAGAATAGACTTGAATAAGAACAAGAATAAGTATAAATCTGGAGACAAATAATATTTGGTAAAATGTTTACATTGGCTGTATTCCCCATCCCCTGTGTATGTGTGTATGTGTGTTTGTGTGTATGTGTGTATGTGTGTGGTGTTAATATAAAATGTGCTTCTCACTATAAGCTGTGGTATAAAATGTTTGAATCTGAAAAATGCAGTGAAAGAGATCAGACTGAAATAATTCTGTACTTCAGTGTTGCACATGTAAGTCAAGTTACTGGCTAATTTTCTTCCTCTGTTAGACAAAGGAAAAATGGGAATGGACTAGGTATTTTAAAATGCTCATTCTTGCCCAGCCAGGCATGGCTCAGCAGTTGAGCATGGACCTAGGATCCATGCGATTGGGGTTCGATTCCCGGTCAGGGCACATGCCCGGGTTGCGGGCTTAATCCCCAGTCGGGGGCGTGCAGGAGGCAGCTGATCAATGACTCATCATTGATGTTTCTATCTTTCTCTCTCCCTCTCCTTTCCTCTCTCTGAAATCAATAAAGACATATGTAAAAACAAATGTTAATTCTTCATAAAAAATATCCATTTTGGCTTGGTGTATCCCTCCAATTCTCATTTTACTATAGATGAAAGTAAGAACTTGAACCTGTTTCAAAACCAGTATTTAAAAAAATATATATATCTTTATTGATTTCAGAGCGAGGAAAGGAGAGGAAGAGAGAGAGAGAGAGATAGAAACATCAGTGATGAGAGTCATTGATTGGCTGCCTCCTGCACACCACACTGGGGATCGAGCCTGCAACTGAGGTATGTGCCCTGGATCATAGGTCGATGCTCATCCACTGAACCATGCTGGTCAAGCTCAAAACCAGTATTTTTAAAATCACCCTGTAGGATTACTGCCACTCCAAATGATATAGACTTATCTCACATATCTGAAACTTGTTTCATGTGTTGGTTAGTTTTTAAGCTGTCTTTATATCCTAATTGTACAGCATATATAGTACTGGTTATTTAGGATGGAGAAGGGATGAGGGGGCAGTTGTGATTGTCCCAGAAAGCAGAAGGATGAATAATAATGAATACTGACAGTTTGTGAGCTGTCAGGTTCTGTCAACTTGATTGTAGTAAGCAGAGTCTAAGACGGCCTCCAAATATTTCCCACTTGCTAGTATTTGTAGCCTTATGTAATCCCAACCCCTTTACTAACTTGATTCTTATCGACTATAACAACATGAGGGATGTCACTTCTATGATTATATTACAAAAAAACTGACTTCTGTTTTGCTAACAGATTCTCAGTATTGCCGTCTCAGCTTTCACAGTTCAGTGGAGAAAGCTGCCATGTGGAAGAGGTAGGTCCGCATGGTAGGTTTCCAGCCAACGGCAAGCAGGGGGCAGGCCCTCCATCTCTCCAGAGACAGCTCTGCAGGCCTGGGTGCTGCGGGTAATCAAGTGAGCTCAGAAGCAGACATTTCTTCAGTTGAACATTCAGATGATACCCCAGTTCTTGCTGAAAAGATTGCAATCTTTTGAGAGGTTCTTAAGGAGGGTGGGATCCACTTATGCCATATCTGAAATTTTAAACACAAATTTTGAGATAACAAATGTATGTTGTTTTAAGCTGCTAATTTAGGGGTTAATTTGTTACAAACAGCCATTGATAACTAATTCATTGGTATATATCATGGTTTATATCATATTTATATCCTATAAACATGGGGCATTTGACACTAAATATTTTTGGTTTTCACAACTTGAGGGGTGGCTACAGGAATCTAGTGGGCAGAGGCTGAAGATGTTGCTAAAAATTCTACAATGCACAGGACAGCCTCCAAACATCAAAGACTTTTTTGACCTCAGCTGTCAATAGTGCTGAAGTTGAGAAGCCCTGGTCTAAAGCAGTTCATAGAACATTTAAACAATAGACGTTAGAGATCTTATATTCCACACATCATGTCTAATATACTACTTAAAGGGAGATTACTCCCAAATATTTTTCTGAAAATGCTGTTGTGAAATCAATGGCATTTCATTCATTTTTAAGGATCACAATATCTTTTTCTTTAGAAATGTCTCAGAAAGAAAAGTATAAAACATGTCTCCATTAAAATACTTTGAGTTCATTATTCCTAGAGGTGTGTCCATTCATAAATATATAGATAAGCTAGAAGCTGATAATTAAACATCCAAATGAGATAGAGAAGCTTTACATATTAATCTCACTGTGGTAATACCTGAACAGCCAAATTTATCTTTCTCTATATTTGGTAAATTATGCTTCCCCCTCAGGCTAAGACTCATTATGTCAACTTATATCTTGCACTGAAATAGTTGACATACAGTGAAAGGAGATCCTAAAATCCTGGTGGGTGTGTCTGTAAATTCCCACACTCCAACTACAGCGCTTCATGAATTAATCAATAGTCGTCACAGAGAGAAGGCTTACATTTTCCCACAAATGGAACTGTAAGCATCCAGGGCACATTGTAAATAGCCAGTATGTTTCATTTATAACCTGATGTGTCAGAGAAACAGCATAATTTGTATTGCACACCATTGATATATTTCTGGTACATAAAACAACCTGAATGGTAAGAAAATAAACACCAAAATGATTGTGCTTCTACCTTATTCAGAATAATATAATTACCAGGTGTTGTGTTTTTTTTTTTAAGGGAATGAAAGTGACAACTATTATTTCAGTGAAGAAATAGCTCCTTACACTAAAGTCAAGGATCGCCATATGCAAAGTGTTCATAAGCACGCAGTCTCACACAGCCACATCCCAATGGCTATCATCAAATACGCTACGTAACGCCTTAGTCTTGACTGCACACAAAGCACTTCGCTTTTGCCCACACAGACCAGGGAATACTGGTTAAGGATATCACTGCCACAGCCTGTACTCTTCAAGCATATTCCTGTCCTAAATTTACTATCTAGATAGACTAAAGACATCTGAAAGGCTGATTCAAGCCCACATTGCTGTTTCGTTTTGACCATGTTCATTGAGAAACTGATTTCTCCGCATACACTTGAAAATATATTAAAGTACCCAACATGTAAAGTGAAAGATATTCACTCAGTACCATCTCCTCTGCTCAAAAATCCTGACTTGCATCTCTGAATTATCTTTGCATTTATCTAATGTACAGTGTCTACTGCGCATGTAATCAGCTGACCTAAACCTTAATGAAAGGCATCACACTTACCTAAGTTTGCAAATTCAGATCTTTGTTGCCCAATCACTGACTCTATATTTCTTGTTTGATTGATTTGACTCGACTATTTCTAAGTATATTAGTCACTTTATAGAGAAATAACACTAAACTGACAGATAACAGCCCGTCCACGGTGATTAACTAACTAATTAATAGTGGTCTATAGAAAGCTCCTTATATCTTGTATCAACCTTTAGTCTGGCACTGCCAATAAGCATGTTGATCTTTCTTATTTCTTTCTTTCATAATGAGAGATTATCTAACTCGCCTTAAGCATGCCTGAAAGTCTAAGCTGTTGACTTGCCCCAGAATGAAGCTTTATTTTCTAGGACAGACAGAAAACGCAATATGGTTAGTGTCTAATTGTTATAATGTGGGGGAAATACAACTAAATTTAATTAAGCAGGCTTAATGACCAAAATGTTAATACAGTTCTAGTTTATTATATCCACTCTTAAATGTGTGTTTTGTCTGATGAATTCACAGGACCTCCCAACATTCATTTGGCTTGACTGTGCTGCCTGTCAAAGGAGGTAGTTGAGTGGTTCAGAGAGAAGAATAAACAATTCTCCTTCTTGTATAACATGTTTATTTATGGCATATTTGGGTTCTCATAAACTAGAACAATTAGGCAGACTAGCATCTATCCTGGAGAGTATGAAATAAAGAACTTAAAAAGGAAAATGAAAGAAAGAGAATATAAACACAGATCATAGAATTATGCTTCCTTCTTAACCCTTACTGCAGTCTTGTAAATGGAACTACATATCCTGGCATGTTTAGAAGACGACATGTATTCCATTACCAGGATTTACCTGCTAATAAAGTGAAAATGTTCTGCTTTTTAGATTGAAATTTGGGTTAATTTTACTGTCTTGCCCTCATATCCTCCTACAGGCACCAGGCAGTACTTACTAAAGACATCAAAGCTGTCTTCTGGGAATAAGTACAAAGTTGTGAAACTTTGTGAAATGCAATACCAAGGATTTTGTGTGTATTTTTTTTGTGAATTTACTTTTTACAATGAGGACTTTAAATATTTGATTCTTTAAGTGGAATTTTACAGTAAGTTTCCTTTTGTCTTTAGGAGAAATATTTAATAAAGATGATAATAAATTGTTTTATCTTTTTCTTTCTGGTGAATAACAGTTTCTGAAATGCATAGCCCTTCACTTGAATGAGTAACTTCAATTTAAATAAACTATATTCAAGTACTACTTTCTCTTTTGGGAATTTAAATATATGGTTGATAGGTGACTAGATAGAGGAAAAGCAGAGATAATTTTGTACTTGCTTCACCTAATATGACATGTAATAAATATATATAGTATATCAAAAGGAGATTTGGTTCTTGGAAAGCAATTAGATGATAATATAGGAAAAGAGTCCTGGAAGAAAGGCGTACAGAGAAAGTGCTAAAGAGGGAACATGACACAATGCAGCACTTTCCAAACAGTGGCTCTCATACCAGCTGCACTACAATTAACTGTAATGCTTGATAAATATGTAAATTCCTAGGCCCACAAACACACTGGGTCAAAATCTTTCCATGTTGGACAAAACATGAATTTTTAACAGTTGTCTTGGTGATTCTGAGAAGCGCATTAAAAATTGAGAACGATTGCTAATGAAAACAGCACAGTTTTATTTTTTTATAAGTATAGTAAAAAATGTTTTTAAAAGCATCAGGACACTCATCTTTAGTACTTTCTCCATCTCTTCTTACTTTTATAATCTAGTATTTCTACTTCATGGTTCTCTGCAGGCTCTCTTTGTCTGCTGTCTAGTCTACCAACTGGAAGACAATTACATCACAAAGACCTTATCTTTACCTCTCTGTTCAAGAAACCAGCCAAATCTGAGACTACATTCATTTGGCCTCAGTTCCAAGTTTCTAGGGAAGGGAGCCTCATTAGCTCAGTTTGGACTAAGTGCCCACTCTCTATCTCATAAGCTAGGGCCAGCCAGCCAGGGCCATGAAATAAAATATGGTTTCATGGTCTCACCTTCAACTACCTATGAATTCATTTATAAAAAATATTATATTGAGCATATGTTATTTGACAGAGACAGGACACTACATCCAAAAATAAAATAGTGAACAATTAGAAGTAAGGGAGAAATGTTCCCAAAGATGAACAATCATTGTATTTTGGGCAAATAACTTAAAACATGTCATCCAAAAGTATGAAAATAGTGGTAAGAATCTAAAAGTCCAACAATAAAGCTTAGTTAAAAGATAAGATACACTGGTGAACTAGAAGAGTAAAAATTCATTACTTGAAGAATATATAGAATGCAGAAAAGCTGTTCAAGATATTTTATGTTAAACACATACACAAATGGTAAAATGCCTATGACCCCATTAAAAAATAAAAAAATCATGGCTGGCCAGCATGGCTCAGTGGTTGAGCACTGACCTATGATCCAAGAGATCAAGGTTTCATTCTCATCAGGGCGCATGCCTCGTGTTGTGGGCTCAATCTCCAGCAGGAGGCAGCTGATCAATGACTTTCTCTCATCATTGATGTTTCTATCTCTCTCTTCTTCTCTTTTCCTCTTTCTTTAAAATCAATAAAAATATATTTTAAAAAATCAGTAAAGACATAGGAAGATATATGAAAGTTGCATAGTGAATGCCGTTGAATTTGGAGTGTTTCTTCTTTAAACATTTCTGAGTTTTACAAATTTCTACAAGAAATGCATACTACTACTTTAAATTTGGCAGACAATAAAAGAAAAAATAACATTATTGTGCAGCTTGCTGCTTATCAAGAATTTTGAACATTAGATGACTACTTTTAAGTATGACAATGACTTAAGAGGCAGTACCATCTCAGTGTTTACAGAGCCACAGTCATTGAGTTGCTAACTGCCAGCTATGGGCAAAGAACATGACTTGCATTTTCTGCAAGGCATAGGCTAACCATTAAGGTTGTCATAGAATAAACACTCCTCAGTATTTCATCCTTGAGATGTGGTGAACCCACATATGCCTTCTTCTAAACCTACATAGTGTGTTTTGCTTGACATATTGAAGTTTTTGCTATCTTTAATTGCCTGAAGCTTTCTTGAACTTCCATCACTCTGAGACTCTTGTTCTTTGGAGCATATGCTGATTATTTTCCAACTTATAGACTGGCCTGAGGAAATCTCTGGCCACGGCTGGGTTATAAGACTGAAGGGTGTGAATGAAGGACCAAGCAGATGCTCCATTGAAAAAGGTAGTACTGAGAGCAAACTATGGAGAAGGGGAAAACTAGTCTTGAAAAGAAACCAAGGGTTAATTAATCAAGGAAACAAATGAAAACTGAAGGAAGAATCACTAAACAAAAACTGGTCAGAGGTAATGGAACACCTATAGGGATAAAAGTACCCAAGAAAATTCAGACATAAATATTAGGCAAAATTATAAGAAATAAAAAAAAGCAAATTCACTCATTACTACTTCTGATAACTCTTTTTCATCCCCTTTCATGTGTGGAAATTTGATCAGCTTCACATAGACTTTCCAGCCCCTGAAGAAAAATGCTTTTCTATTTTCCAATCAGTATATGATTTTTCCACCAGTTATGTGGTGCATTTCCTCACAGATCCTTTGTCCCCATTTGGAGATTCTACTCCAAGTGTACTTTGGTTTCAGGGAAGAATGAGATTAAACCTTTCTTGTCATTTTCTGAGTCTAGGACTAAGTCTTTTTCCAACACTCTGCTGGTTCCCCAATAATTTAGTTCAATTCTGACACTAACTATCCTGAGTTAGCACAGAAACCATAGGTTAGGACCCAGCCTCATAAGACAAGCAAAACTAAAGGAACCACACAAATGGGGCCTTCAGTTTATCTACACTTCTGCCCAACCAGCTACAAATCTGGCATTCTCTTATACTTCCCTGCAGGTTTGATAATTCACTAGAACAACTCACAGAACTTAGGAAAGCTCTATACTTATGATTACAGTTGTGTGCTTTTTTAAAATAAGGGATACTCAGGAACAGCCAAAAGAAGAGATGTGTAGGGCAAGGTATGTAAGAGTGAGGACTGGGGAGTGAGGTGACACAAAGCTTCCATGCCCTCTCTTGGAGCATTACTTTCTCAGGACCTCAATGTGTTCAACCCAGAAGCCCCAAGAAACCCTGTCATTCAGAGTTTGTAATTGAGGTTCCATTACATAGTCATAATTGGTTAAATTATGGGCCATTGGTGATCAAACTCAGTCTCTAGCCCTTTTCCTAGGGGGTTTGGGGGTTGGGCTAAATTTCAATTCTCTAATTACATGCTTGGTTCTTCTGGTGACCAGCCCTCATCCTGAAGTTATCTAGGGGCCCACTAGAAGTTACCTCATTACCATAAACTCAGGATGCATCTAAAGTCCAAAAGAGTTCCTTATCATTCAGAAAATTCCAAGGGTTTTAGGAGGGTCTATACTAGGAATCTGAAACAAAAATAATACATTTTTTACTATACCACAGAATTTCTCCCTTAAATTACAGAGAAGATATGTAGATCAATTGGAACTTCTACATTAGCCTCATAAACCCTTGTTCTCTATGCTTGCTTGAGTTTTCATTATTTTCTCGACAGATTAAAACAGTGTCTCTGAAAAATTTTTGCATGGGCTGATTAGTAATTTTTGGTAAAAAATTCCCAATGTTTATTCACATACCCACACTATACACACACACACACACACACACATATACATACACATATATAAATTCATGTATTTTACAAAATGAAATGTAAAATTCTTCATGATCATTATAGTAATTCTCTGAAATGTAAAATTCTTCATGATTATTATAGTAATTCTCTTTTGTTCTAACTATTAGGAGCCTGTAAATGAGCCTAAAGTTTGCACCAGTCATTTAATTTTGGCTGCAGATGATAATAAATAACCGCAAAACTCAGTGGCTTAATTGAACCAAATGTTGTCTCTTACATTTGTTTTATGCCTAAAAGACCAGTAGTGGTCTCTCTTCACTATAGTCACTAGAATCAAAGACCTTCAAAGGCTCCATCCTGACACCTGTCTCTTATATTGACATAGCAGAAGGAAAAGAACCTAGGGACATATGCACCGATTCTAAAAGCTCTGCACATTTTACTTACTAATGCTCCATGAATCTCTCTTTTGAATTAATGGCAGGTATCATGATCCTATCAGGTTTTGATAGAAAATCCAAACATTTAATTTATTTTCCCAGAGAGATTTTGAATAATTGAAAGGATTTTCCCCCATGTGTTTCCATAAGCCATTCAGAATTTTTAATAATGAGTTTAATGGACAAGCCCTTGATTTTATGCTTGCCAAGAGTCTGAGTTTTAATTGGCATTTTTAATGCAAAGCATTTCTCTATTTTATTTTTCACTGTTTGGAGTTGAGAAGTAGATCTGCTTCCAAACCACCAAGACTCTGAATTTGTAGACTTTTCTTATTTCCTTTAAAATCTCTTTTCTTGAGTTCATCTTTTTCTTCTGATACCTTGCCAAATACAGCCATTTACAACCACTACATACCGTTAACATTCTATTTTCCCTTGACTTCTCTTAAGACTACAAATTAATGAGGTATATGAGCTGCCTTCCAAGCAAATGTGGAAATGTTATAAAATGTTTTGAACCTACATTACAATGAACCATCCTTCGAGTCAGCTATATCAATTATCTCCCCACTTGTTATCTAGACCTTCTATCAATCCCTTGTGTCTTAGCCCTGTTATCATAACAGCATTCAGTATCAATTTCTGTATTAATCAGGATAGGATATTTTCATTTGTCCCTCCAGATCCGTACTTTACACTTTTCTTCACTACTTTGTTCCCTGAGGTGGAAGTGGGGGAGTTGATGTGATTATGTGCATCAATGGATTCTTTTGTCTTCTTTTCAATCAATGTTCATTAATATATTTCATCAAATCATTAGAAGGAGACTGGGGTGTAAAAGGAAAATATAGTCCAGGGTACTTACTCTCTTGGATTCTTCCCATTTGAGTCACTATATGTTAGCTGGGTTATTTTACTGAAGGTTATAATTATTGCCAGGCCCTCCCCACACAACTGTACTATCCATGTTCTAGTAATGAACTCTCCTTCCTCTTTCAGATCTAGCAGCCATCTCTCTCCATTGTTATAAGCCCCAGGATACTACATTATTCCTGGTCCATTTCCCTAACTTCTGAAGACCACAACTTTGCAAGTACACCCATCATTTAAATCACAGACATCTAGTTTGAGGGGCTTTGTTTTAGGGTTCTGGTTGATTAGATTATGTTTCAGTAATACACAGTCTCAATCTTTGCAGCACTTGGCATCACAGGCTTCAGCTTGGCTCATGCCTCTGTGTCCCATGGAGCCATCTGAAAAATATATGCTACTCATGTGAGGGTCCTTCTACTTCTGCCTGGATGAGACACCTGCCATTTTTGCTTACATTTGTAGCCTCAAAGGAGTAAAAGTATCAGTTGAACATGCAACCCCCCCCCCGAGAAAAGGAAGAATTTAATAATTATTTTACAAATGATTCAAAAGTTGTTTTTGAAGTATAAAGTTATAAAATTAAAGTCAACATTAAAACTCATATTAACTTCATACATTTGCATAGCAAGAATGATAACATTACATATATAGAATATGATTCTGTTTGTTCTCAAGCAGATAAACCTGTTAATGTAATGATGCTGCACAATTACCCAAAAAGGAAAGTGGAAGCTCTTAGGCAAAAAATAACTGAAAATTAAATGATATTCAGCTCAGTTTATGAGCCTTCCAAGTCTGCTCAGCTCCAATCCAACACCGGGACAAGGTGTTGGCCATTTACCCTGTTTCTCACATAAGGTACCTCAGTAATGACTTTCAGTCTTCCCATGGGCTCAAAGCCAAGCTCTATTCACCACTGCATTTGCCTTATCTTATAACATTTCAAATCATCTTATCACCCCAAGAGTTAGAGCAGGGCTCTGTAAGAAGTCTACTGTACCCTCATGATATGAGATGAAGTAGCTCCAGCTCTTCAATGTGACCCAAGTGGACTCACAGAAGTACCGGGTTCTCCAGCAGCTACCCAATGGGGCCAATTAGCAAAAAACAGAAGATTGGGAGAGGAAATATGAAATGATCTGTTACCAAAGAAAGACAAAAGACTGGAAAATGTCCACTGAAAGATTGCATTCCCTTCCTCTTCTGACAGTTTTGAGTTGGTGGTATCATATAACCTCTGCAGATATTCCACAGGATGAAGCAGCTGACTGTATTTCCTGCAAAGCTGGGCAAGTTCAGCAACAAAGAACTTTGAACTTGCTTGCCCTTCTCTACTGCCTCACTTTCCTAGTGTCTCTTTTAGTGCAGTATCTACACGTAAGCTTTACCTCAGGAAATATTTGCTAAGGAACCTAGGCTTAGAAAACTAGTACCAAGAATGGTCATAAAGAGAAGACACTTTTAGTAATAAATGAAAGAAAGCAAACTGAAACTAGCTTAAGAATAAAAAAAAAGTTTTTCCTCTAAAGTGAGTGGAGCTCAAAGTGTATATTCCAAGGGGTAAATTGGGTTTAGGCAGAGCTGGATGCAGAGACTAAAACTATCAGAATCTACCTTTCTCTTTTGACTTTGTTACTCTGTCCACTTCATTTTCAGGCAGCTTTATTCACAGAGTGGCAAAAATAGCTTATGGCTTATGTTCTAACCCCAGGGCAGAGAATACATATTTCTCAGTGTTCCCAACAACAACAACAACAACAACACCTGGGAATAACTCCCATTACCCAGTTTGGATCAGGATTCTTCCTGAGAACTTCACTGTGACTCTAGTTGGCCAAGTCTGGGTCACAAGCTCACGCCCACCCCCACCAGTCCCATCAAAAAGAACCACATGGACAGAAAGTGCAGGAGGGATAGTCATAAGGGGGAAAAATAAGTGTTTATTTCCTGGAGAGAGGTAATAAAAATAAGGCAAGTAAAAAAACGTGAAGTTAATTAAAAATTCCATTTATGTTGAATCGTATACCTATGCAACTGAGTTAATTTCTTGCGTAGCTATTGGGGGTTTATGATATTTCCACTAAAAAAATACTTCCAACACTAAATAAGAGGATACTGTAAAAGCAGTAAACACAAAGGCAAATGAAAAATAAAAACATTGGGCATCTGCCAAATATTACAAGGCATTTTAAAAAAACGAGAACACCTTAAGGGGAAACTTTGGAGTTGGATTTCCCACCTATCTGAAAGCAATAGAGACCCAATTGTTTGGGGGTGAGAGGTAAATAAGGTAATAAAAATCCCTGGAATGCAACAGCAGTACTGTTATTAAAAATTTTAGCAGTAATTAATGGAATTTAGGTATATTTGGGTTTTTTCTCATTATTCTAATTTGAATTTCCTCTTGACCTTTATTATATTTTTGTCCTGTTAGAGGTTTTTTTTTCCCCTCTCTCTGCCATTTATATTTTCATGTATGCCTATGAAACTCCTTGCTCAGATTGTTGTTGTTTTTTAAATGACAGACATAGACTCTTTATTAAAAATATAAGAAATGTTGGGACATTTACAGATAAGCCTCCTTTTAATAACAGTCCCAGAGAGAATGTCAGTTGCTAACAGATTCATTCTATTATCAGTGTAAGTAGAGTTCTTGGAATGTCGCAGAGAAAATAATTTCCTGAGGCCCCCATGGGAGGATCAGGTTTGGTGGAAAGCTTTACTGATGATGTAAAATTAAGGGGGTTTCCTTCCAAGGTCCTGTTTCCATACATCCCACCATGGAAGAAGTTTAATGTTGTCTTTAACAGAGCTAGAAATAAGGCCACTGCCCAGAGTTTCTGCTCCATATTGAAGTTCAGTCCAATCCAACATCTGGCTAGCTTAGCTTGTGTTCCCAGTTGTAGTCTATTGCATGTGAGCTCAGCATGGCATGGCGCTGCTTAAGGCCACATGGCAGGTGAGTCTGAGTCACGGAACAAAAGAGCAAGAGTGAACAAGGAGAAAAAGAGAGAGGGAACTCTTTGTGTAGGGATTTTTGACCTTCCAAGATTTCACACACTTGCAGTGGCTTTACCCTCTTAGCCAATCCATGGTTCCCCAGGCTAGGCTGAGACACAAGCACATTCCCTACATCACACAACCTCACTGCGCATGCTCCCATCTCCCCCTTTGTTGGATCCCTTCCCCCAGTGATCTGCAGGGAATGGACCTGTGGTTTCCTGGGGTGTGTGAAGCTGTAGCCTGCTGGTGAAGCTGCCCAGATGACCATGCTTATAATGTCTGGCTTCCCCTTTGTTCTCTTCTTATTATTAACAATAATTTTCAATGATAACATTTCCCCAGAAATCTAAATTTAATTTTAAATTAGTCATTATACTTATATTGGTTTTGCAGCTGCAATTTGAAATTTCTGACATGAATCTGGCTGGTTTACTTCATCTAGACAGACAGATGAACATATTGGTCCAGGTTTTGGTAATGGGATTCTTCTCATGCCAAACTCTGAATTAAGTCAATGTCATCTGGGAACTAAAAAAAAAGAAAAGAAAAGGAAGAGTGTTCTAAGTAACAACTGAAGTTAACAGAAACTCTGACTTAAAATGATTCGAACAAGTAGGGGTTATTTATCTCACAGAAGTCTGGAGTTAAGCAGTTACTGGTGTTGATTTACCTGTCCCGGCCCTATATATCTCCTTGTTGTATTGTCCTTACATGTTGGCTTGAGTTCATGTGTTTATTAGTTTGCCAGGGTTGCCATAACCAAGGATCACAGACTGGGTGGTATAAACAACATAAATTTATTTTCTCAGAGTTCTGAAGGCTAGAAGTATAAGGTCAAGGAGTCAGCAGAGTTGGTGTCATTCTGAGGCTTCTCTCCTTGATTTGTAGATAACCCACTTCTCCCTGTGTCTTTACATTATCTTTCCTCTGTGCATGTCTGTGTGTCCCAATACCCTCTTCTTATAAAGACACGAGTCATATTGGACTGGGGCCCACCCCAGTGACTGCGTTTTAACTTCCTCTCTGAAGATTCTGTAGCAAAATACTGTCACATTCTGAGGTACTAGAGGTTAGGCCATCAACGTGTGGATTTTAGTGGGGGAATCACAATTCAGCCCTGAATACTGTGGTTATCACCTTGTAATCTTAAGATGACTGCCACAGCTCTACACCTCATTTTTATTATTAAAACAAAAAGAAAAGAGAAAGGAATGGCACCTGTTATCTTATCCCCTTTTTAGAAAACCATACTACCATCCTTTCTCACTTAATGGATTCATTTATAGCTAGTTGGCCAGAACTGTGTCACATGGTCACTCCTAGCTGTAAGGCAGGCTGGACAAGTGGCAGGGTTTTTCAGTATCTATAGAAAAGAAAAAGCATGATTAAAAGTTAGTTTGGGGCCACTAACTTTACAGCCTCTTCTAGATAATTTCAAAGAATATTTAACGAACACATTTATATGACAGACACTATGTTAAGTACTCAAGGTATATGAGTGAATAAAATGCAGACTCCGACTTTACAGAATTTACAGTGTGGTGTGAAAGAAAGACAGTTAAATAGGCAATTACAGTGCTGCATTGTCACTGAAAATATGGGGAGCAGCATAGTGTACTACAGAAACTCATCAGAGAAGCAACAAACCTAGTTATGAAAAACTTCACAAAAAATGTGGCATCCGTGCTTTTTCCATCATTAATATGCAAGCAATTTAATATGTGCATTGTAGAGGTACTTTAAGCAGTATGTAAATTAATATATGCCAGAAATCACAAGGACAGGGCTTGCCACAAAATAATTAAAATGTGTGTGTCCATTTATTGATATATATATTTTTGGTTTGTTTACTATGTCACAACAGCAAACTTTTTTTTGTACATTAGACACTATTTAAAGGGTTTTCTTTTACTCAGTTATTCCTCACAATTATTAATTGAGGTAGTTACTATCATTGTCCTCATTCTACAGAGGAAGAAATTGAGACAATGAAAAATTAAGTAATTTGCTCAAGGTCATATAACTATTGAAAGGCAAGGCTGGAATTTGAGTCTAGCCATTTCATCTCCAAAATTCATGCTCTTAACTACTGTGCCATCAGGGCTCTCCTGATTATACTCTGTTGCTAATATTTATTTCATGTGGTGCTAAGAATGCACTAGCACTAAAACTATAATCTTTCCTGATGTCTGAATTTCTGTCTCTGGCCATCTATCTGTCTGGTAGATAAGCAGTTTCTATCTACCTGCTATTGCACTACTTTAAAAATAATGTAGATACTTCCAAGTAAGACCATGAACTAATTATTTTCTACTGAAATGGCAAAAATGGGAGAGCTCTAGAAATTGCATCCACACATAAAATGTCTTAGTTTTTCTAAGGCCATTCATTTTCTCCATCCCGCCTTTCTTTCTTCCCCTGGGATATGCTGAAA
The DNA here is from genome assembly GCF_054644295.1 of Miniopterus natalensis. NCBI lineage: Eukaryota > Metazoa > Chordata > Mammalia > Chiroptera > Miniopteridae > Miniopterus > Miniopterus natalensis. The sequence continues at coordinate 146,096,924 of NC_142081.1, forward strand.
ATGGAATCTTGTTAATTTGGCATTTGGACAACTTGGATACCAATTTTCAGAAATTGTTTTCTATTCTTTCTGGGCAATGAAATATAGAGGTTTTGTTTTTATGTACCAACTATCTCTTTTCTTGTTTTACCTTTTTGTTTATTTTTAGTTTTGTTTCCATACTTTGTTTCTTTTTATCCAAGCTTGACATAGTTTATATTTAGTACTTTGTTTTAGGACATAATTAAAGGAAATATATTCATTAACTATAATATGGCTTTTACATTAGTTTTTCCATTACATACATTTCAGAGTTAGTAAAGCTCTAATTTTGCGTTACATTCTTCCGGCTGGAAAAAGAGCCTGCCAAGATGTCTGTTATGTGAAACAATGGCATTTGAAGAGTACATTGGAGAAAAAAATTAAAAAAAAATTTGTCGTTACATTTCATTTATAGCATCAACTGCTAAATATCTTCATAACCAAATTTTATGTTTTAGGAAGTCAACAAATCTATAATCCTGAAAATACTGGTTATTTTTAAGCAAATATACATTGCACGTAAATAACTGTGACTCAAGAAACTGGACTCTTCTTTGTAGCCAAAGATAGTGTTAGTAAGTTTTTAACTATAGATTTTAGAGCTTGCTGGCACCAACTATTCATTTTTCCACAGTGATCTCTTGTTTGGGTATTTTGTAAAATTGAATTTATCCTTTTACTCCCAATTAATATAGAAAGCTTTTATGTCTTGCTCACCATTTATACTATTAAAAGTTATATGGAATGAATTAAAAAATTGTGTCAAGAATTATCAAGGACCCTGATAATTCTCAAGGATGTGCTCTTTTATTTTATTTCTTATGATATGACTATTTCCATTTTACCTTAATGCGACAGTAAGCAATTCTTATGTTGTTTGTGATATAGTATAATTTCTATTAAACTAGCAATTGATTCTGTATAATAGCTACATTTTGAAATAGGCCTTAGAGTTTGTATGGACTTAGCACTTGAAGCCAGTTGAGTTTTTTTACATTTTAATTTTCCCAATACTATGATGGCATACATTAACTAACCTCTGATGTATTCCAGCTTTGCCATTAAGATCTGACAAACAACTTCATTGTGTTTATAATGGTTACGCATTCTGGTTCTGCTCATCTCCAGCTATCAACCCTGGGGGTCTCATGGTCACTCTAAGCCTCAGCTTTTTCATCTCTAAGACAGCAAAGGCTCGCCCTCACATGGCTCTTTCACTGCATGGCTGTGAGAATTGAATGACATAAGGTAAGACTTGGCTTCTCTAAATAGAGAAGAAAGATTCCCAGGAAGTAAAACTGGTAACCAGGAGGCACAGAATTCTTAAATAAAAATGGTACATCTTCCAACAGCAAGGATTTCACTGAAAAGTTTTGAGGAGAAATATGAAGTAGTTTTACATTAAAACCAATACAAATGTATTATGGCATGCAAGCCAAAACCTAAATGAATGTTTAAGATAAAATATGCCAAAGTAGTAGTGAGGGAGGTCCTCTCCTGTCACCGAAATTTCTTACTGTCACTCTCGCCTGTCTCAACCACTTGCCCTCTTACCAAGCTTGTATGTGTAGTCTTTCCCTGCTACCAAAGATACTTGACTAGAGAAGTAAGCATATTAATGTGCTTAAGTATACATAAATGGCGTTCAAATATGATATATTAATAACTTCTTTGGTCTTCCTAAAATTGTGTGCAATGTCTTGAAAAATCATTCCACATTTCTGCAGTGTACAATTTTACTCAAGTTGCCCTCTTCACTGTTGTAGATCACTGACTCCTTTACAACTGACCTACTGCATCCATTCTGGCCTCTCTCAAAATTATGCTCCAATCCTCATGTGAAATAGCTATTTTTAAAAACTCGATTCCAATCATGATATCTTCTTCCTCAAAACCCAGCTTCAACTTCCCATTTTCCTTGGGAAAAATACAAAAGTTTTTCACATGTCATTTAGAGCCTCCCACAACCAATCTCATACTCCTCCTTGCTCTCTCTGTTATTGCTCCTTTCACCTCTTTCAGCCCCTAGTCATGTTTAAGCTCTGGCTTGCCACAGGGCCTTTGCACATACTGATCTCGTACTGAAATGGCCTTTTCTCCTTTCTTCACCTAGTGACTCTTCTTTTTGCTTGAGATCTTCAATAAGAAAGCAAACTTCCTAGATAAAACTTTTCCTATTCATTCCAGATAGGTAGAACTCCCATTACAAGGCCCCTAGTACTTTATATGTCCCCTTTGTGGTACTTACTACACTTTGAAAAACATTATTTGTGTAAGCATTTAATTAAAGTTTTTCTATATTACTTGTTTACTTAAGCTCCATCAGTCTACTTTGTTCCACAGTACCACATAAGAAATCCTCCATATATGTTTGATGGAATGAATAAATGAGTGAGTGAATACTACTGCATTTTGCCAAGATATTTTATAGATAAAGACCTGGAAAGTAGAGTTAAATATTTTCCTCCACTAGTAATATTACCATACTGCATTCTTATTTATAAAGTCTAATTGCTGATATAGTGTTGGATGTAGGGTAGAATGAAAATGAAATTTTATTAAAATGGATTGAATGATATAATTTATAGGGAAATGAAGAGAAGCTATATATTAAATTTTACCTTGTTTGTTGAGATGTTCTCTGATTGAGATAGAACTATACGTATCCCACTTAGAAAGCCTATATTATATCATCATGTAACTTTCATACACTGTCATGAAAAAAGGAAGAAAGATTCTAAATAGAATGCACTAATGATGTGTAGAGACGTAGAACAATTATTAGGATTTAATACCGAATAATGGGTAATTGCTCCTCCCACTTTTTTATTAGAAAATTACAGATAGACATTTGAAAGCTGAATTGTCAAAGTGATTATTTAATTACTTATGTATTAAACACCTATTATAGGCAAAACATAGTGATAGAGATTGTGAGGACATCAATTTGAATGAGAGGGATGTCTCTGTTCTCAAGAAAGTTAGGCTCCAATAAGAGAGAAAATTAACTCAAAATAGAGTTAGACTTCTGTAATAAATCGTATAGTACAGTGTTATGGGCTGAACTGTGTCCCTGCTTACCTTCCCCCTCCCCAATTCATATGCTGAAATCCTAACCCATGGTACTTAGAATGTGACTGATTTGGAGATAGAGCCTTTAAGGAGGTCAATCAGGTAACTAATGGGGGGAGGGGGTAACTAATCCAATAGGACAGGTGACCTTGTAGGAAGAGGAAATTGGGACACAGATATACACAAAATGAAGAGCATGTGAAGACAGAGAAGACAGCTATCCACAGGCTAAGGAGGGGGTCCTCAGAAGGAAATCTCCCTGTCCACACCTTGATACTGGGCTGCCAGCTTCCAGGACTGTGAAGAAATAAATTACTGTTGTTTAAGCTGCCTAAACTTTCTTATGACATCTCTACCTGACTAATGCATACAGTTACGATCAAAGTGTTATAGGAGCACAGAGGGAAATAAAACAGTTTTGCTAGAGATATATAGTGGAGAATCTCTGCTGATTCACTGAAGTTTGTAAGAGATTTCACAGCAAGATCACATTCTTCTGTTTCCATGAATCACTCAGTAAGCCTGTCAATTTCAAGTCTTGTATTTCCACTCCAATTTTGGTTACTCACATCTTGAACCTTGTCATCCAGAATCTTCTGTATTTGTTTCCTATGATTGTTCTAATAATTTACCCCAAACTTAGTAGCTTAAAACAATACAAACTCAAGGACATGGACAATGGTGTGGAGAGGGACTGAGGAGAGGGGTGGGACGGGGTGGAATGGGTCATTGGGGAGAAAAAGGGACATCTGTAATATTTTGAACAAAAAACAAAACAAAACATAACAACACAAACTTATTCTCTTGCAGTTTTGGGGAGCAGAAGTCCATCTCACATTCTATCTACACTGCACCCCTGTTATCTAGATGTGCAACTCTACAGTATTGTACATACTTGTCTAACTTTTTCTCTCTGTTTACCGTATGTCCTAAACCAGGAAACTTCTACATCTCCTCAAAGAACTAAATCATTTTCTTCCTGAGAAAACATCCTTAACTATTTTAGGAAAAGTTAGTAAATTCTCTTAACTTGTAACTTAATTACTGCTTAATACTACTGCTTCTATGTTAATATTACCAACACTATTACAAATAACATAATAATTAGCTACCATTTACTGATTAAATTACTAAAACTAAATTACTAAACTCCAGTACATATATTATTTTTTTTTAATCCCACAGCCACTTCTGAGTTTAAGTACAATTATTATCTCTTTTACTGAGTCTTATAAGACTAAAACTAAGGTGTTTGCAGAGCTTGTTACTTTTAATGGCTCCTGAGGAGAATTCTTTTTTCTCTCTTTCAGTTTCTAGAGGCTGCCTGCGTTCCTTGGCTCATGGCCTCTTCCTCATTTCCCTCTAAATACTTGCTTCCTTTGGCACATCTCCTACTACTGATTTGGACCTTTAGAGCCCTCTTATAAGGACTCTTGTGATTACATTATCCCACCGGATAACACAAACTAATCTTCCTATTTTAAGGTCCTTAACATAATCATACTATTTGCAACGTCCCTTTTGCCATGTAACATATTCACAGATTCTGGGGATCGCAATGTGGATATTTTTGGAGACCTTTATTCTGCTTGCCATACCTAACTTAACAGATCTGTTATAGTCAAGTATCCTGCTCTCTAAACTCAGTCTTTTAGCTTCTATTCTCTTAATCCTATTAAACTTAATCACTGAACTCTAAACAATATCCATTGTTGGATCTTTTCATTTTATTCCTGGCCTCACTTCTGTCATTATTCTATGTACACTGTAATTAGAATATCTGAACTGTTCACTCTCCTGATCCTTTGGTTCCCTTACTTACTGCCAAACCATTGTCCAGGCCTAGCCACACCCCAAGCTGGGTCAGTCACCCTCAGTCCCTTATACTGCTGCTCCTACAGAGTGGAGAAACACAAAACCATGATCTCCAACCTAAGTCTTCAATATGAAGGACATTTAGTTATACTTGTCCCTTTCTGGTTTCAACGTGTATTAAAATAAAACAACACAAAAACAATGAGAAAACTTTTTACGCTTTACCTCAAACATTCTTAATCCTTACCATTTCTCAGTCGATGGTCCAACTTCTTGTTTACATAAAATAATTAAATCCACCAACACAAAATACCTCAGTTTCTTGATCCCCCACCCACAAAATCCTACAAAGGCATCTGGCACCTTTTTTTTTTTCTTCTTTTTTCCTCAAAATATAATTGTTGAACTAAACTAAATTGAATTTTAGCATTGGAAGTTACAGAGAAAGCCGTGGAAATAGTGACCAATCTCTACATTCTTGAGAAAATGCTGGAAGGCATATATATTCTATTGTGTCATAGTGCTGGGTAAAAATCTTTGTTGGTACCCAGTTATCTACAGGGTGACTTCTAGCTGAGCAAGGAAGAGTGCTCCAAATCTTCCACATAACGTATTATTTTGCATCTCCAGCTCACATTCTAGCTACACTGCATTTCTGTTATCTAGATGTGCAACTCTCTATTTTACACACTTGTCCAACTTTTTCTCTCTGCTTACAGTATGTGCTAAACCACAACGTTTTACATCTCCTCAAAAATCTAAGTCATATTCTTCCTGGGAAACCTTCCTTAACTACTCTAGGAAAAGTTAGTAGATTCTCTTCTTTTTTAAATTTATCTTTATTGTTGAAAGTATTACAAATGCCCCCCCCCACACACTCATTTATCCCCTCCACCCCATACCTCTCCCCACAGGCTTTCACCACACTATTGTCTATGTCCATGGGTTATGCATATATGCATATAAATTCTTATGTTAATCTCTCCTCACCCATCCTCACCTTCCCTCTGAGATTTGTCAGTCTGTTCCATGCTTCTATGTCTCTGGATCTATTTTGTTCATTGGTTTATGTTATTCATCAGGTTCCACATATGAGTAAAATCATGTGATATTTGTCTTTCTCTGACGGGCTTATTTCAATTAGCATAATACTCTCCAGATCCCATAATGCTGTCTCAAAGAGTAATGGATCTTTCTTTTTTACAGCTGCATAGTATTCCATGGTGTAAATGTCCAAGAAGATGCTTGATATGATTTCAATATTCTTGGACTTGTAGAAACTTGTTTTGTGTCCTAACATGTCTATCTTTGAGCATGTTCCATGTTCACTTGAGGAGGATGCCTATTCTGCAGCTTTGGAGTGGAATGTTCTGTAAATGTCAATTAAATCCATCTGATCTAGTGTGTTATTTACAGTCACTGTCTCCTTGCTGATTTTTTTGTCTGGGAGATCTATCCAGTAAAGTCAGTGGGGTGCTAAAGTCCCCTACTATTGACTGTTTTGCTGTCTATCTCTCTTTAAAGTCTTCCAGAAGAATTTTTTTTTTTTCCGTCTGATCTGTGCGAGTCTTTTGTTCTGAGGGGGGTCTCTTGTAGGCGGCATATATTTGGATTTTGTTTTCTTATCCATTCAGCTACCTTATGTCTTTTGATTGGGTTACTTAATACATTTATATTTAAGGTTATTATTGATAGGTACTTATCTATTGCTATTTTATTTCTTTATGCCCATGTTTCTTAGTCTCTCTAGTTCAACATTCTATGCCCCTTTAACATTTCTTGCAATGTTGGTTTGGTGGTGATAAATTCTTTTAACCTTTTTTTTTTTTTTTTTGTCTGGAAAGCTCTTTATTTTACCATCTATTTAGAATATAGTCTTGCTGGATAGAGTAGTCTTGGTTTCAGGTCCTTGTTTTGCATTACCTTGAATACTTCATGCCATTCCTTTTTGGCCTATAGAGTTTCTGATGAGAAATCAGCTGACAGCCCTATAGGAGCTCCTTTGTAGGTAACAAATCACTTTTCTCTTGCTGCCTTTAATATTCTCTTTGTCTTGAATTTTTGGCATTTTAAATATGATGTGTCTGGGCCTGGGTCTCTTTGAGTTCTTCTTGCTTGGGACTCTTTGTGCCTCCTGAACTTGTGTGGTTTTTCCCTTGACCTGATTAGGGAAGTTTTCTGCCATTATTTCTTCAAATAGGTTCTCTAACCCTTGCTTACATTCGACCTCTTCTGGTACTCTTATGATGTGAATATTGTTATGTTGCATGTTGTCCCACAGCTTCCTTAGAATGTCCTCCTGTTTTTTAATTGTTTTTTCTTTTTGGTTCCCTGATTGAGTGAATTTTTCTACCCTGTTTTATAATTCACTGATCCCATTCTCAGCTTCCCCTAATCTGCTGTTTATTCCTTCCAATGTCTTTCTTATTTCTACTGTGCCATTTTTCATTTCCTCCATAGTTTCTATATCTTTGTTCATGCTGTTGAGCATCTTTAAGATCAGTATCTGAACTCGATATCTGATAGATTGGTTATCTCCATTTCACTTAGCTCTTCTTCTGGAGAATTCTTTTGTTCTTTCATTTGGGGCTTTTCTGTCTCCCCATTTTGGCTGCCTGTTTGGATTTGTTTCTATGTATTAGGTAGATCTGCTAGGACTCCCAGTCTTTTGGATGGTCTCTAGTGCAGGCCAGTATCAGACACTGTTTGTGACTAGTCTTGACAACCCTGTTTGAAGTTTTTCACACTCCACAGCTTCTGGTTTTCTTGACTAGGGCTCATGTGTTTGGACAAGACCAAGACACGCAAGAAAGTCTGCTTTTCCAAGCCCTGGGTCCAGAAGCAAATCAGGCAAAGACTCAAAGCACCCAGAGGCTGTTATTCAGTCTCTTAATGAGCCTCAGGCTGTAGAAACTCCACAGGGTGGGCCAGAGGTTTCCAGCAGGGTAGGGCAATTGCTTCCCCCACCCCACGCCCAGGCAAAAGCTGCTTGGAAGGTATATGTCTGCCTGAAAAAACATGTACTCTGCCATATATGGTCATGACTCAGCACAGGGGTCCAGATGGGTGCCCTCTGAGATCGATTTCCCCAGCCAGCCCCCTGTATGTTCTCTCACTGCTCTAGTCTACTCTGCCCTCCCTCTGCTAGAGCCCAAGGTAAGTGGCTGCACACGAAACTTTGTGTGTTGGCTCCTTAAGAGGGTGCCTGCATTTCCAGTTGTCTCTCCCTGGCAGACAGAAACCCTGCTGCTTTTCACAGCCAGATGTTATGTGGTCACTTTTTTCAGATCTGGTACTCTGGGCTGGGAAGCCCAGCCTGGGGTTTAGGCCCTAGAGTCCTCAGTGGGAACCCCCCACAGCTGAGATCTCCCTCTGGACCTTCAGCTGATGCCTGTGGGAGATCAGCCAGCCTTCTTGCACCTCCACACTTCCTACCAGTCTCTATGTGGTCTCCATTTTTTTCTCCTTGGTTATGAGGGTGCTCTCCAGCTTGTCTTCAGTTGCAGTGGTTTTTCTATATTTTAGTTGTAATTCCAGTTTGGTCCTGGGAGTGTGTCAGTGTAGCTTCCACTCAATCCACTGCCATCTTGGATCTCCCAGTAGATTCTCTTCTTAACCTATAACTTAATTACTGCTTAATACTACTATTATTACTGTTACTATTATCAATATTATTACAAATAACATAATAATTAGCTACCATTTTCTCAGTAAGTTACTAAACCTAAATTACTAACCAATACATATATTATTTTTTTTGAATCCCCCATCATGCCTAAGTTTAAGTACAATTATTATTCCTTTTACTGTGGCACATACAGAGGCTTAAGGTAGTTAAGTGTTTTGTCCTAGGTCACACAGGCCCAGGATTTATATTCAGGTCTGTGTGATTCAAGGCTTTTACTAAATGCTATACCCCACTGGCTTCTTTGCAAATTGATCACATTTAGCTGCAAGGCCACATATGTTGTACTGTAGACTACATACTCTAGAGGACAAACAATTCTGTGGAACAATTTGTGTAACACTGAAAAATTAAATTATTTTTTCCCTGCCTGACTGTCAAACTAATGTATTATTAAGAAGGAATATGAGAAAGGCAGTTGCTGTTACTTGAAATATATGTTTTCTTATGTAAATTGAGGTGCTTAAAAACTCACAAAAAAATGTGTAATCTACAGTCTCATTTATCTCTTTCAAATTCCTAGTGAGCAGAAAAATGTTTCCTTTAATGTTTATACTTTCTTTGTGTAAATTATATAAATTTGACTAAAAATAGCTAAGGTGAGAAATTCTTGATTGGCTTCATTCTGATAAAAGAAATCTGGAATAATTACAGTACTCAAAGTTACAATTATTTTTCTCTGCTTACTATTTTTTATTATTTTCAAACTTCTCATTAAGCATCTGCCATGTAATACACAAGCTTTCTGTGTATAGAAAATATTTCTAACCTGGGCACAGAATATCAGGTTAAAGAATGTTAAATCCCATGTTTATGATAGCTTAGCCTGGCTAATGCTAATCTTGCAGGCTGCATTACTATACACTTAAGTTAAAAAAAAAAGTCATCACTTTGCAAATTATCATTTCATTTACAGCCCATAGAGGGGGCAACAAGAGATGGACTGCCAGGTTTTGAAGGCTCCCCAGAGGATGCATTCCACCAATTACATTCTAGCCCACAGTACTGCAGAACAACAGACAATAGAATACGGAGCCCTTCATCTCTGCCAATAGACCACCACTGCAAATTCTGGTACAACTGGCTTTTTATAGGTAACATTTCCTGAAAGAGCTGGAATTTAAAATTTCCTAAAGCTAAGCCCACTGTGTATCTATTTCAATATATGACAGACTCAACTGAAGGTCTAACAAATAAAGTCTAAACCCATTGGCATTATATTAGAAGTCATATATCAGATGCATAGCTAGCTATGCTCATCTCATCCTGGAAATGAATGAATAAAAATACATTACTACAGGCTTGCCTAGCTAAATATACTACGGAGTTGGAACTATGACTGCCTTATTCATGCCTGTAATTAAATTTTGAGAGTTTATGTACCAGAAACCTTGAACAGCCTCCTAATGACTCCTAGAAGCCAGATCTTTTCAGATGAATGTGCTGATATACTACCATAACCGGCCCCAAATCTGACCCACAGGTCTTCATGGTTTACTCTTAGGATGAAACTAATAAATTACTTGTCCTGATTCCCGAAAGATTCTTCTTTTATGTTCTGCACTGAATGTAACATGGTTCATTTTCATTAGGGAAAAGCATAGAGCTTCAGGCAGAACATTCTACTGAGAGGCTGTAGAAAACGCATTTAGTACACACATTAGAGCATATGTTAAGAGAACGCGTTTAGTACGAATATCCTTTCCTATAAATCAAGAGCTTAGAAACTCTGAAGAGCTACAATTTTCACCTTTAGAAAACTGTACTGTTTTAAAGGCATTTATATGTGTGACTAAAGAAATGGGAATTTAGGGAGCGGTAATAATGTTACTTCTTTCATAAATTTAGACAAATTATCTAAATTAATCCCCATGGACTTTGTATTTACTTTTGCATTATTTCTCCTGTAATGCCCTCCAGATTGTGAGGCATAAACACATAGATGTTTGTAGCCATACAATCCGCACTTTGGGCAACTGTTTGGGTCATTGTGAAGACTTTATAAGAACATTTAGAAAAGCATGAAAAATCCTAACTGCTAAGCATAAAAAGGAGAGTATGCATAAAATGGGAAAAGGTTATGAATTTTTATTACCCACTTTTGTGATCTCCATTTTGCAAACATATATGGAGCCTGCATGGCTCAGTAGAAGGAACACTAGATATTCCTCTCCTGGCTTTTATATAAACTGGGTTTATGCTCTTACACAGCACTTAACACCTTAGAGTGTGAGCTAATGATCTTTCATATTGGGTTCTGATCTAACACTTTATTATTCCATTTTGCTGTTTTTTTCACAGCATATCATCTACCTACCTACCTATCTGTTTCATACCAAGAATTTAAGGAAATATTTATTAAATAGAATTTATTTTTATTTTTATTTTTATTTTATTTTTTTACTTTTTAAATTTATCTTTATTGTTGAGAGTATTACAGGTATACCATTTCCCCCCCTCAATTGATCCCCTCCACTTCCCTCCCACCCCCTTCCCAGCCTTCACCCAGTTATTAACTGTGTCCATGGGTTATACATATAACTTCTTTGGTTAATCTCTTCTCACCCTCCACCCCACTTCCCTCTTTCCTCTGAAATATGATCGTCTGTTACATGTGTCAATGTCTCTGGATCTATTTAGTACGTCAGATTCTTTTGTTCATTAGCTTCTCATTAAAGAAGACCCTTCAACATTTCCTATAGTGCTGGTTTGGTGGTGATGAACTCCTTTAGCTTTTCCTCTTCTGTGAAGCTCTTTATCTGACCTTCAATTCTAAATGATAGCTTTGCTGGGTAGGGCAATCTTGCTTGTAGTTCCATGTTTTTCATCACTTTGAATATTTCTTTCCACTCCCTTCTGGCCTGCAAAGTTTCTGTTGAGAAATCAGCTGACAGTCGTATGGGTGCTCCCTTGTAGGTAACTAGTTGCTTTTCTCTTGCTGCTTTTAAGATTCTCTCTTTGTCTTTAACCTTTGGCATTTTAATTATGATGTGTCTTGCTGTGGGCCTCTTTGGGTTCCTCTTCTTTGGGACCCTCTGTGCTTCCTGGACTTGTAAGTCAATTTCTTTCCCCAGGTAGAGGAAGTTTTCTGTCATTATTTTTTCAAATAGGTTTTCAATTCCTTGGTCTCTTTCTTGCCCTTCTGGCACCTCAATAATATGAATTTTGGGCCTCTTGAAGTTGTCCCAGAGGCTCCTTTTACTATTTTCATATTTCTGGATTCCTTTTTTCTTTTTGTTCTTCTGGTTGGGTGTTTTTTGTTTCCTCATGTTCCAAATTGCTGATTTGATTCTCAGTGTTCTCTACTCTACTGTTGATTCCCTGTAAATTATTCTTCATTTCAGTTTCCTGTAGCCTTCATTTCAAATTGGTACTTTATTATGTTATCGATTTTCTCAGTTATTTCCCTAACAGTCTGCTTAAACATCCTTATAAACAAAATTCTGAACTCTGTTAGCTTGCTTGGATCTATTTCATTTAGTTCCTCTTCTAGAGATTTTTTCTGTTTTTCCTTTGTGACATCTTTCTTTGCCTCCGCATTTTGGCTGCTTTCAGGTGTTTGTTTCTATGTAGTAGATAGAGCTGCTATGTCTCCTGGAATGTGTAGAGTGGCTTTGTGTAGTAGGTGTCCTGTAGGGTCCAGTGGCTCAGCCTCCCCAGTCACCAGAGCTGGGCCTTCTAGGTGCTTCCTTGTGTGGGCTTTGTTCACTGTCCTGTTGTAGTTGAGTCTTGGTTGCTGTTGGCGTCCCTAGGAGGAACTGACCCCCAGGCCAATCGGCTGTGAGGACCAGCTGCAACTACAGCCAGAGAGCTGCTGTGCTGCTGTCCTTATGGATCAGGATTTACTTCAGTGGAGCTTTGGTGTTCACCAAGTGTACCCCTTGAATATCACTCTTGGATGTGGTAGGGTTGTAATCCACCGTGGTAGAGTCTGATCACCAGGTGGGCTGTCTCTGGGGCCTCCTGGGAGGTGCAAAGTCAGCCTGTGCCAGTGCCTTGCCCAGGGCCACCCAGCATGAGCTACACAGCAAACCGTAGCTGGCTGCTCCTTGTGCTGGGCTTGGAGGTGCCCAGGAGAGGCCAAGCTATGAGCCAGTGCAGGCTGCCGCTAGTGCCAGGCCTTGGGCCTCTTATCAAGCCGTATGGGGGCTGCTGCTGCTTGTTTGAGAGATTTTAGGAAAGTCCTAAGCATGAGGCTCGAGAGGCCACTTGCACAGAAAAGCCCCTGGAAATGGCCTGGATGAGCTGCAGGTGGGGGGGGCGGGGCCTCCGGGAATCCCGGGGCGGGGCCAAGGGTGTGAGTCAGGTGCTGGCGATTCAAATATGGCGCCTGCCTGCCGGCTGTGTGCAGGGAGGACTCGCCAAAGGAGCCATGGCCTCCGCCAGCCCTTCTCCTTGGGAGGAAGCCGACCTCCACCTCTCGCCCGGATCTCAGGCAGGTTAGTTCCTCCCCGAGTGTCCCGGGTCCTTTCAGGCTGCTGCCCGGCGCTGGGCTCAGAGGGAGTGTCCGAGTGAGTCCGTGCCGGGCCCTTTAGAGGAGCTGCTGGGGCTCCCGCAGCCTCCGCGACCCTCAGGGACAGTCCCTGCTGGTTTCACAGCCCGGAGTTGTGGGGACGTCTCTTCCTGGCACTGGAGCCCTGGGCTGGGGGCCTGATGTGGGGCTGGGACCCCTCCCTCCTCCGGGAAACCCCCACCCCGAGATTCCCTCGGGTTTCACCCTCAGCACCGGGTGTGGGCCTGCAGCACGTCTTTGTGATTCAGCCCCGATCCGCCCGCGTCTCCGCCCCTCCCGTTGGTCTCGATGCTCCTTCAGGTCCCTGGTTGTGGGGCTTCTGTGCAGCCAGATCTCAGGAGGCTCAGAGTGATGGTTGTTCTGTATTTTAGTTGTAATTTTGATGTGGTTGCGGGAGGCGGCGGGTGCAGCTGTTACCTACGCTGCCATCTTGTTGTTCCTCCTAGAATTTATTTTTAAAATTTTATTTTATTTTACTTAGCAGTTCCAATGTTCAAAATCTACTGATGTGCTGGGTAATTTGGAAATGTGTGGTTAAAAAAAAGAACCTTGGCTGCTGGCAAAAATATTTCCAAAATTGTAATAAACTGTATGAAAAGAAAAATGTGCCATATTGAGACAATTATTTTAACCTAACAAGTTGATATTTACTGGGTAGAAAACTCTATAAATTTAATGAGCTTATCCTGGAGCAAAAAGTAAGGATTTACACAGTCTATACAGAGGGGTCAGAGACTAAAAAGATGACTTAAGAAATGGTGGCACATTAAGAGAAAAACATTTTGTTTTTTTAGAGCTTAGGAGTTTTATCTGCCTGAAAAGTAAATCTCTTGTTATCCTTTCTCTTGTGTTTTTCTGAACTTTTTGTACTGTGACTTGTATACATTGACAGAATAAGAAGAGAATATTTACTTTTTCATCTATAGAATTTAGTACTAAATTAAGCATTCTAATTCTCATATCACTTACTACCTTCCAAGTTCTCTAAAAGGACCCTAATAGGAAAAAAATATATATTGAAAGAATAATTAAGGAAACCGCACATAGCCAATGGAAAGAAGGCGATTTTTTTGCTGTAATTTTTCTTCAGTTTCCTCACTTAATTATGTGTTTTGAGATCAGCATGCAAATAGTTATCTTCAGATCTCATGCTTTTTCTGATGTTAGAAATGAGGAGTAAAAGTGCTGAGGAAAACAGCTAGTGGGGAAAATGCTAAGTCTCTGAATGTGAGCAGAAAGGGAAATGCTCATCACACTGCTAATTGCTTGCACTCTGCAGTGGTAGGCTGTTGAGAGAATCATGTTATGAGCCCCAAGCTGAAGCAGCTGTTGCTCCTGTGCACAGAACATTGTGTGTGCTCTTTTCCCTATGTATACAACTTCCTTTGTGGTCTTCTGGGAGCCTTTGCATTCATTTCCACTCAATACATTCATAGTTTTTACCCCCCAAAATGAAATTATTCTATAATAAAACATGCCTAAAAGGTAATTCTCTCGTCCGTCTTTGGAAAGGATATCCTAAGTAAAGTCACATTTAAAGAACTAAAAAAGGGGCATTTACTATATGATTGATATTAAACAAACACTTATTGAATATCTACCATGACGTAGACCCTATGTTAAGCCCTGGAGATATGTCATAGTATATTGAAGAATGAACATAGTTTTTGGACATTAAACCACAGAATTGTAAGGGACTTGTAGGGATGCCGTTAAAGTCCTGTGTTTTTTCTCCTTTTGGGGTTCTTCTTTGTAAATGGTACTAATAAAATAGCTACTATATCCCAGGATCTTCACATATGTTACCTCATCAAGGCATGTGTTAATCATTTTTTAGATAAGGAAGTTAAGAATCCATAGTGCTAAACAATTTACCTACCATCACACTCTGGCTGACAGATTCTCAGTTGACTTCTTATGATCAGCATCTCCTAGTGTTCATAGCCTTGTATAATCCCTTCACCTTCAAAGTGAGTGTGAAGGTGACTTTTCCTGATTAATAGAATATGGCAAAGGTAGTGAAATGTTGCTTCTGTGCTTCTGTTATGTTACGTAAGGCTATATTGCTAGTGAATTTCTGCTAGAGACTCACCTTGCTGGCTCGCTGAAGTAAACAGCCATGTGTAGAAGCCCATGTGTTAAGAACTGTGGGCTGCCTCTAGGAACGATGGGCAGTCCAGTCTGTAGGAGTGAGCCCTGGATAACCCTGAGCAATGATACCCCCCCCTCCACAAAACAACACGAAAGTTCTCAGTCCCACAAACACTTCCATCATGTAGTTACCTTTTTGTGTGTGTGTTTGGTGAGAACATTTGAGATTTAATCTCTTAGCAACATTCAAATATATAATAGTATTATTAGCTATAATCGCCATGTTTCACATCAAATCCTCAAACTTGTTAATCCTATAAGTGGAGGTTTGTACCCTTTGAGCAATATTTCCCCATTTCCCCTACCCTCATTTTAAGTGGCTTTTTAGCTATAAAATCCCAGCTGAAACTTTGAAATTACTCTGTGCTTATGAGACTTACTTAGCTCTTAGCAGAATGCTGGGTTTGTATTTATGATGATATAGGTGAATGTTGGCTTACTTTTTCCCAAACACATGCATAAATTTGTGAGAATTAAGCAATTATTATAAGTCAAAATGTTTAAAGTTTTCATATTGCACAAAGCAGAAAATCATTAATTTTGTCTTAATTGGGTAGAAAATATTTTAAAGACATAACCACTTAAATATGGTATTTAAAGCAAAGGTAGAAAGGAATATGAATAGGTTAAAAATTATATATACATATGTACATGCATATGTATATGTACATGCACATGTATGTGTGTATATATATGTATATAGTGTTTGTGCATGTGTGTAATGCCAAATATATATCATACATATATATACACACTCACATTCATATATATACATCTTTCTTTTTTCTATCCATCTATCCATCTACCTATCTATCATCTATCTATCATCTATCATCTATCTATCTATCTATCTATCTATCTATCTATCTATCTATCTATCTATCATCTATCTATCTATCTATCTATCTATCATCATCTATCTATATCTATCTATCATCATCAATCTATATCTATCTATCATCTATCATCTATCTGTCTATCATCTATCATCTATCTGTCTATCATCTATCTATCTATCATCTATCATCTATCTATCATCTATCTATCTATCTATCTATCTATCTATCTATCTATCTATCTATCATCTATCATCTATCTATCTATCTATCATCTATCTATCATCTATCTATCTATCATCTATCTATCTATCATCTATCATCTATCTATCTATCTATCTATCTATCTATCTATCTATCTATCTATCATCTATCTATCTATCTATCTAATCTATCATCATCTATCATCTATTTATCTAATCTATCTATCTATCATCATCATCTATCATCTATCATCTATCTATCATTATCTAACATGAAGCATGGAGAACACATAGCAACAATAAAAACAAGAATTGGACTACTTTTCACTTAACAGTGAGAATAGGCTTCTAAAGATAATACTGATCGAAAGAAAATAAGAAACAGAATGATTCATATCACAAACAATTGTGAGAAAAAAACACATGCACAAAAAATAATATGCAATTTATTTGCCCTAGCCAGTTTGGCTCAGTGGTTAGAACATTGGCCTGTGGACTGAAGGGTCCCAGGTTCAATTTGAGCCAAGGGCGTGTACCTCGGTTGCTTGATCCCCAGCCCTGGTCATGGTGTGTGTGGGAGGGAACCAATCAATGTGTCTCTCTCACATCAGTGTTTCTATCCTTTGTTCTCCCCCTTCCACTCTCTCTGAAAAGCAATGAAAAAAATAACCTCAGGTGAGGATAAAAAACCCCAAAAAGCAATATGCAGTTACAAGAGCGTATATATTCAAAAGGATATATAGCAAATGCATTAGAATGGTTATCTGTGGCAGAGAAAGAGAATGGTAAATGTGCATTATAAGAATAAAAATAAATAAATTGGACAGGGAAGAAGCTTTCTAAAGACAAGGGATGATGCAGTACCATGATGAAGATTTTGACTTTCTCAACCCTCAACCCCTGGTGCCCACGCCCTCCGATGATGTGCAGGACATATGTTGTCTTGGTAAGACTGTCCAGTCACATTTAGGAAAGAGAACCCAAAGCTAGTTATATCTGTGAATGCCTCAAATTCTTTCTTCAGGAAAAGAAAGCAAAGTTGAAGCAGAAAAAATATGACTTATAGCTACACTAAAGCTAAGGAAATCTCACTACTCTTTCTTTTGAGGAATTGCATTTAAAAATAATACAATATTTCATTGGTTAATATTTATATTTATTTAATATAAATTATGTCTAAATTTTACATAAGGTATAAGTGCATTGGAATCTGTTTATGTTGTATAGGACTGAAAAAAGGAAATTATTTATGTTGAAACATATTCTGTCCATTCTTTGAAATTTTACTTTGACAAAAATATAAGTATGATTTACTTGCTCATGAATTTCAAGGTCTATATTACCTGCATAATCATAATAAAATAATAATATATGGTATTTATTGAGCCCAAGCACTTAATACATTCTAGGACTTGTAAGTAGTTGGCCCATACTAAATCATTTATTTTTTATCACAGTCCTAGAAGGAAATTGACACACAGAGAATTGAACCTTCTTACTCAGGGTCACAGTGAAAGGTAATGACTGAACTGAGTTTCAAATATGTGGTCTGGCTCCAGAATTCATGTTCTTAACCATTTACTATCTTTCTTTCTCACTGTGTCAGTCTTGTCTCTTGTTGTTTGGCGGGAAGAAACATTTCTAGACTCACCTCATGTTACTGTGCTATATTTACTCAATTTCACAACCAATCTATTCCTCAAATCAATGTCATATATTCCTGTTTCTGTGGTGTTTACGTTGCCTTTTCTTATTTAATGCTTACCCATTTTTTAATAGCCAGGCCAAAGTTCAATTTCTCGGCTCTTTCCCTCCTGGTCCTACTGACTAGAGTGGACTCCTTCCCTCCCTCATGCTCCTGTAATCATCTAAAACTCAGATTAAATCACTCATAGACCTCTTCCCATATATTGCTTTCTATTTTGTCATGTGGCTATATGTACATATTTTTATATTTCTAAATAATCTTACAGGGTTTGATGACAGGGCCTGTTTTTTATTTTTAATCAGAATATCAAGTCTTACCTTTCAAACTTTATCTTTTGAGTGAATATGTAAATAAATAAATATATAAGTGATTTAAATGGAAAAACATCAAAAGTAATGAAGCGGCTCAATCTTGGGGAATTAATTAAAGTGTTCACTGTTGGGAAGTGCATTATCAATTG
The DNA here is from genome assembly GCF_054644295.1 of Miniopterus natalensis. Taxonomy (NCBI): domain Eukaryota; kingdom Metazoa; phylum Chordata; class Mammalia; order Chiroptera; family Miniopteridae; genus Miniopterus; species Miniopterus natalensis. The sequence continues at coordinate 146,115,388 of NC_142081.1, forward strand.
TTTCAGATTACTGGGACTATCTTATAAATAAATTCTAAGTGTCAGTTAACTCATTTACTCAACATGAACAATGTACATTTTGCATTATAAGATTATGAATCAAAGATGTAAAAACAAGATATAATATCCCAATTCTTTATCAAAAAACTATGAAAAATGTAAAAATGTATAACTAACAAAGTATGATTTTTAAGTTTGGACAACACATCTTGGTAGTACCTGTATTTCTTTCTTTCTTTCCTTTTTTTTTTTTAATATATCTTTATTGATTTCAGCGAGAGGAAAGGAGAGGGAGAGAAGGAGAGAGAAACATCAATGATGAGAGAGTCATTGACCGACTGCCTCCTGCATGCCCCCAACTGGGAATCGAGCCCGCAACAGGGGCATGTGCCCTGACCGGGAATCGAACCCCGATCGCCTGGATCCTAGGTCGACGCTCAACCACTGAGCCACGCCCAGCCAGGCAGTAGTACCTGTATTTCTCCTAAATATATTTTGGATTACTTGATCATAGAAGTTATAGGTCTCTCTGCACACACAAAACATTTTGTAGTGCATATCCATAGAAGGTAGTTAATAAACTAAGGTATTCCTGTTGAGTGGGGAAAAAAATATGCAAATGAGTGGAAAAAATAGTGAATGATGAGGGAACTTCAAGAAGTAACCAAGGCATATGTTTGTTTAAACTTTGACCTTAGATAGACTATATTTTGGTTAGGAAAGAAAGTTTATTGTTAGTAAAAGGATTTTAGGCTCCTCCTGTTGATACAGATTGTTATAGTTAATGAAATTAAGGCAACATCTAAGACAAGAAAAACATACTAAACAAGCAGGTGAAAATATGGAATGGAACTTGAAGTTATCAAATTGTGGTAAAATACAACAACTGCTATTATGAATTTGGAAAATGTCTAAGCAAGTAGGAAGTGAGATCATCCTCAAGAAATAACCTCTGAGGTTTTATTTATGCATATGTTTGTTTATTCATTTATTCATCATTTATTTACAAAATACTTTTTTAAAACCATGGGGAAAATGTAAGCTTCTAAAATTAGAGAACTGGAGTAATCATTTTATAAACCTAGGTCAGAAACAGACGAGTGGAGGATGTGTTATGGTTTAGATTAAGAATTTATGGTTTAGGAGTCAGATTAGTGGCTAGGAAGCCAGAGCTAATAAGCTATAAAATCTTAATAAAGGCTCTACTTTAAAATGGCAGACAAAGTCATTCACTTTATAATAAAAAATAAAAAGTGAATGAGCTCATAACTCTAAGAAAGTGAGATGAGGGCTCTATGTGGGCAAGAGAATTCAGATAAATTTTAGAAAATAGCAAATGAAACAACTTCTATTTCTGGTAATATTGCATAATAAAGTTCCATTTTAACTCTTACACTACAACAGCTAGTAACACATAAAACATATACTAAAACCTTCTTAAAAGTACCCATGAAATGGTAAGAAAGAAAAGTATATTCATATTAAAAAAAAAGTTGAAGGTGAATGTAAAAATGGAAAAAGATGATATACTTTAAGCACTGAAGCTTAAAGGCATTTGCTAGGGCCTTTAAATTCCTGCTTGAAGGGAGTAGTCTAACAGGGCATCCCCCATAAACTAACATCTTCAGTGTAAGCATCTGTTAGTGTATCCTCCATAAACCTAAACTTAAAAAACAAAAAGCTATCTTGAATATTAGCACTGAATGGAACTCAAACTTTTTTTTCCCTAAGAAAACATAACCAAAGCTGGCTCTCATGCAGGTATATTTCTGCTACCAAGGTGAACCAAAAAAAGAGTCTCAAGCTAAAATTTTACATTAAAATGTTTTCATATATGAATGCCTCCAAGTATCAGAAGCAAACAAAAATCATCTTTAGTGAAATTTACCTTTATTTCATATAATTCTTATAGAATTCCATAGACATTAACAAGATAATATAATTGCAAGAAAAAGGAAAAACTCATAGTAAAATATTAACTAAAATTTACACAAGGAAAAATACCAGAAATAATAACCAGTAGAAAAAAGACAACAGAATCAACGTTTAAGAGATATAAAAAAAATTGTGTTATTGAACACGAAATAAATGTAAAATATGCATTTTAACACATTTTAAAAATAAAGACCAAAAAGACTTCAAAACGAGAAAAATTATACACTCAAAAATTAAAAATAAGAGTGATTAAAAATAAAACAGTGTATTTGTATGAAAGCTGCATAAACACAGTTGAAGAGAGAATTAATAAACTGGAAAACAGATCACCAAAAAGATACAGAGAATGTAGTGCAAAAAAAGCAAAACAATGGAAAATAGAGGAAAATTAAGAGAATTGGAAGATTAACAGAAATCCTGTTTTAGTATGGTTCCCATTGAAGTAAAAAAGTCAAACAATAACTTGGGTTTAGATTATTTATTTTCAAGGTGGAAATACAAAAATATAGTGGAAAAAGAGAAAAAAATTAGGATTTAATATTGAGTTAACATTGTAGGCAATAGGGACATAATCTCATTGTATATTCTCTAAGGGACCAAGTAAGAGGGGGGTTCAGAACTGAACTTCCAAAATACAAGCAGGCTGGAAAAGTTATTAACAGATCTCCAGTCCCTTTGGTTCAGGGATACTTCTGGAAGTGCTAATTTCTCAGTAATTATAGGCTGTGCCTGTGCATGAACTAACAGCCTTCCACAGCTTAGGAGAATGCTCTGAGGTAGAAAGTAGAAAGCAAAGAGATGCTGCTATTATGTGCAGTCTTGAGGTGAGACACTGGCAATGTGAATGAAACTGAGAGTCACAGCTGCACTAAAGTCAGGTTAGCCAAGAGGATGTGGTGAAAAGCACCACAAATGTTTGCTCCAATGTCTAATGTAATTGTAATGAGAATTACAAAGGGAGAAGAGAGAATAGAAAATAATCAATATTCAAGTTATAATGACTAATAATTTTCTAGAAACATTCAAAGAGAGCAACTCATAGATTCAAGAAAAATAATCCATATAATAGTGAAACTAGAAAGTAACAAGTACCAGGAAAAGATTTGAAAAAAAGACAGCAAAGACTAAATATATTTACGGGAACAGTTAAAAGATTTTAAGGTTATTTAACATTAGCAATAATGTAAGCTGAAAGACACTGGAACAACTTACCTAAGATAAAGTGTCAAAATGCATAAAGCAAAAATTTATAATTTATATAAAAACAGTAGCAAAAAGAACTTCACACATTGTTTTTGTGTCTGTTTTTTTTTTGCTGTTGTTTGTTTTGTTTATTTAAAGAGAGTGCTTGATTGATTGTGAGGTCAAGAACTCAGACACAAAGGACCTGGAAAAATCAAATAACACAATTAACATACTTTTCAAATATTTCTAGAAATTTTGTAAAAATACATTGTTTAATGAATCCATAAAACAAGTTCCTGCATCAGTGAAATTAAGGTAGAAATCAGCAGAAGAGATAACTCTAAAATTCAATTTGTTTGGAATTAAGGAATACTGTTCCAGTTTTTCCACATATTGCAGCAATTAATATGTTCTGTGCTTTTAATTTTAGCCATTTTACATGTAGTGGTATTATACTGTAGTTTTAATAAAAATTTTCCTTAGAACAAAAGATGTTGAGCAGCTTTTCATACGTTTATTTCCCATTTTATGCCTTTTTTGGGGAAATAATTCAGTTGTTAAAAGAAACAATTGGCTTTTCTCATTTATTAAATTATAGGATGTTTTGTCATATATTATTTTTTGGTATTTATTGCCATTTTATTGTTCATATTTTATCTTTTTTTTTTTTTTTTAATATATCTTTATTGATTTCAGAGAGAGGAAGGGAGAGGGAGAGGGAGAGAGAGAGATAGAGATAGAAACATCAATGATGAGAGAGTCATTGATCAGCTGCAGCCCGCAACCCAGGCATGTGCCCTGACCGGGAATCTAACCTTGATCGCCTGGATCCTAGGTCGACGCTCAACCACTAAGCCACGCCCGGCCGGGCCATATTTTATCTTTTAATTTTCTTCTTCTTAAAGAAGAACCTTTAACATTGTATGTAATACTGGTTTGGTAGTGATGTACTCCTTTAGCTTTTCTTGTCTGGGAAGCTATATGTCCTTTGATAATAAATAATAGCTTTGCTGGGTAGAGTAATCTTGGTAGTAGGTCTTTGCTTTTCATCACTTTGAATATTTATTGCCAATTCTTTCTCATTTGCAAAGTTTATGTTGAGAAATCAGCTGACAGTCTTATGCGAGTTCCCTTGTGTAACTGTCTTTCTTTTGCTACTTTTAAGATTCTCTCTTTTTCTTTAACCTCTTGCATTTTAATTATGATGTGTGTTGGTGTGGGCCTCTTTGGGTTCATCTTGTTTAGGACTCTGTGCTTCCTGGACTTGTAAGTTTATTTCTTTCACCAGGAAGGGGAGTTTTTCTGTCATTACTTTTTCAAATAAGTTTTCAATTTCTTGCCCTCTCTCTTCTCCTTCTGCATCTCCGTGATGCTAAGGTTTTTATGCTTAAAGTTATCCCAGAGGCTCCTTAAACTATCCTCATTTTTTAAAATTCTTTTTTCTTTTTGTTGATCTGATTGGGTGTTTTTTGCTTCCTTATATTCCAAATTGTTTTGATTCTTGGCTTCATCTACTCTACTGTTGAGTCCCTATAAATTATTCTTCATTTCTGACTGGTTCTTTCTTATGGTTTCCATGTCTTTTTTTATGCTGTTGAAGTTCTCACTAAGTTCACCAACTCTTCCCCTGGGCATCCTTATAATAAGTGTTTTGAACTTTGCATTTAGTAGATTGCATATCTCCATTTTGTTTAGTTTTTTCTTTTTTCTGGTATTTTGTTCTATACTTTTATTTGAGAGATGTTTATTTGTCTCCTCATTTTGGCAGCCTCCCTGTATTTATGTCTATATTTTAGGTAGAACTGCCATGTTTTCTGGGCTTTGTAGAATGTCCTTATGTAGTGGGTATTCTGTGGGGTTCAGTGGCATAGCCTCCCTGACCACCCAAGCTGAACATTCCATGGTGCTCCCCCTACTCCCACATGTGGGCTGTGTATAGCCTTTTGTTAGTTGAGCCTTGATTGCTGTCTGCACATCAATGAGAGGGATTTACCCCCAGGTTGACTGGTTGCAAGGATTTGCTTTGACCACTGACTGCTGTGGAGGATCAGCTATGCAGGGCCCCACCCCACAAGGCAGGACTTACTTCAGCAGGGCTCATGTGTCCCCTAAGCCCACCCCTGGAGTGTGTTGCTTGTGGAGGTGGTTGGGGGGGGTGTTTTCATGTGGTCTGAAGCTGTCCACTGGGTATGCTGATTCTTGGGCCTCCCAGGAGGTACAGGCCAACGTCAGCTTTTAGCTGTGTTCTGCCCAGGGTCACATGGCATGAGCTAAAAAGCAATCTGCAGATGGCTGCTACTTGTGCTGGGCTTGGAAGTATCAGGCAAAGCCAAGTCTGGCTGCTGCTAGTGCCAGGCCTGGGGCCACTTAGCGAGAGGTATGGGCCACACTGAGACCATGTGCTGCTTGTTTGAGAAATTTTAGGAAAGTCTGAAGCATGAGCTAAGACAGGCCAGTCATATGGAAAAGCCACTGGAAATAGCCTGAGTTGGACCTGCAAGTTGGGTGGGGTCTCAGGGAATCACCAGGATGGTGCAAACAGTGTTAGCCAGGTTGATGGAGACTCAGATATGTGTCCAAATGCTGGCTCTGTTGGGGGGTGGAGGGATCTCAGGAAAGGAACAATGATTCTGCCAGCACTTTTGTCTGACAGAAAACCACCCTCCAGTTCTTGCTCTGATGCCAGATAATTCAGGTCCTCCCTTTATGTCCCTGGTGCCTTTTGGGCTTCTGTCCCAGTACTGGAGCTCAGAGGGAGTGAGGTCGAGTAAGTTTGCCTCGTCTGCGTCTTTGTCCCTCGATGTGGCTTCTCTTTTAAATCCTTAGTTGTAGGACTTTTATTTAGCTAGATTTCATAAGATTCTGAACGATGGTGGTTCTACAGGTTAGTTGTAACGTTGATGTAGCTGTGGGAGGAGGTAAGCACTACATTTACCTATGCTCCCATCTTTTCCTGAATAATGCTAAGAGGCTGCCTGAAGAGGGCAGCAAGCAGAGAGGATTATTGGGAAAGCTGGCTGTACTCCCACTCAGAGGGGATCAAAAGAGCTCCTGATGTTTTTGGTATACACCTCTATTTCCTTGATATATGAATGGCAAATAACTTCTTTATTTCTTTAGTGTATTCTTCACACTTCAGTGTATCCTTGACAAACAAATCTTTACTTGTCTAATTTATCATTTTTAAGAGGTATGGCTTTTGTGTCCTGGGTAAGAAAGCTTCGCTTAGTGTAATGTCATTAGTTATGTTTTCATATGCATTTTTTGCCATTGACATTTATATTTGAGATTCATATGGAATTAATTTTTCGTAAAGGTGTGAGATTTGGGGGAGGGATAATGTATTTTTTCCCCCCTTAGGGATATCCTACTGATTCAGCATTATTTATTGACAAGAACATCCTTTTTATTCTGCACTTTGATTAACATCTGTCAAAAATCAGGACAATATATCTGAATGGAACTCTTTCTGAACACTGTACATAACTCTACTACACCATTTACTATATTTTTAATTGGTACAAGCACTTTGGAAAGCTGTTTGGAAATATCTGCTAAGTTTGAACAGATGCATAGATCTTATAATTCAGTAATTCTGTTCCTAAGTGTATATTCAAAATAAATGTGTACATATGTTCAGCAAAAGGCATGTCCCTGAATGCTCAGAGAAAAATTATTTGTAATAACTAAACACTGAAAACTACCATAACTTTCATGAATGTTGTAATGCATAAGTATATTATACAATGACATATACAGAATAATAAAAATCAATCAACTACAACTATGCCTAATAACATGGATAAATTTCATAAATGACAAGTTGAGAGGAAAATGCCAGAAAAAGTAGGGGTAAACTTTATATCATAAAGTTTCAAAACACACAAAACTAATCTATAGTGTTAGAAGTAAGACTATTGTTTACAGTTGGGTGTCATACTGTCTGAAAAGGGGGTTCTTCTAGGTTGCTATTAATGCTCTGTTTCTTGAACTGGATGCTGATTATAATGGTGAATTCAATTTGTAGATGTTCACTGGGTTGTATGCCTAAGTGCACTTTAAATGGATGTTACATTTTAATAAATACATTTGAAATATAAGAAAATATTTAAATAATATAGTTAAAGAATAAATTATAATAAAACATACAAATATTTAGAACAGAACCAAAACTCATGGAATGTAGCTAACAGTATGCTTAGAGCAAATTTTGTAAGTTTTAAATGCTTGTGTGAGAAAAAAACCTGATAATTATTTAAATAAACACACAATTTAATATTTTGCATAAAGCAGCAAAAAAAAGTAAAAAAAGGAAAAAAAGGAAATATAGAGTAGTAACCACTAAAATAGAAACCATGAATATAGTAGAATGAATTAGAGAATAAAATAATTGTTTGTTTTTTTGTATGAGTAAAATTGATAAATTTGCAAGTATAAAAAAAAGCTGATATAAATAAAAAACTGTTGGAGTAAAAAATAGTACACAAATATTATATATATTTAAAAGATACTGAAGGAATATCATGAGAAACCTGATAAATTTGCAAAGTCAAGTAATCAAAGGTATAGAAAACCAATTTTGCAAAATAGGACACATTTCAAACAAGAACCAATCAGTTATTCAGAAACAAAGATATTCGGCAGCTTGAGATCAGAAGGTAGAGAGGAAAGTAATGAGAAGTGAAATTAAAAAAAAGAGAAGTAATTGAAAGTCTGTCAGACTGTGTACAAGTTGGCACCTCCTAACCCACTCTATTCCTTCACCCTATTAGCATGCACTTGGCTTTTAACCTCAGGTAAACAAACCAACTCTGCAGTAAACAAACACAAACAACAACAAAACCAAACAAACAGCAAAATCAACAATAAATAAGAAATAGAAAGAACTACTTGGAGAAGACTGAGGATTCTGGCATTCCAGGGCAAAATCATACCTATCTATGGTTTCTCATACCGGACAACTCACTTTTGATTAAAGCCTATTAATAGTCAAGCCATGTCAACTGACCTGTGAACACTGCTATTTATAGGAGATACCTGGATGACAACAGACTGATATAAGTAAGAGTGAAATAAATTCACATATGTAGGAGTTAAGAAAAACCACAGCAGCTACCTGAAAAAGAAAACCCATAACAATAGATAGTATAAAGTAACTAATACTGACAATAATACAGTACTCTTTCTGAAGAGTTATTGTTGTGAAAAAAAGAATTTAAATGATACAATTGTTTCCCCCCACCAAACACATTTACAAAAACTCATACACATAAACTGCTTCAAATTTAGATGTCATGATATTTACTCAGCAGGATTTTAAATATCTGTGGACCAGAGACTGCAATGTGCATCTCATTCTTTCCCTATTTGGGTGCCATTGTTGCTTACATTTAATCTGTCTCTGTACCTCTTTTGTAAATTGTATGTGTGGGTCAAATACTTTGTCATTTTAGTTCTTGGATCTTCATATCAAGAACTAAGTATAGTGCAAGTTGTATGTAAGAGCTACACCAAGACTTGATCTATATCACATATTTGGCTTATTCTGCCATAACTAGATGAGAATCTTGAGGGCCTTAAAATAGGATGGATGTAAACAATTTTGGGTAGGAAGTAAACTGTGGAACTTGCAAGAATGGTAACAATTAATATTTTTACACAACCATACCCTTTTTGTATACATCATTGTAGATTCTACATCAAGCAATGACATCTGTTTCTCTACTCCTTGAATCTGGGCTGTCCTTGTAACATGTGTTGACCAATAGAGTGAAACAGAAATCATACTGTGTGAATTCTAAACCTTGATTTCTTCTGTTCTACCTCTTGTGGAACCTTAAAACAGCCATGTGAACAGGTCAGCTAAATGTTGAATGATGAAAACTGTGTAGCTCAGTTTTCCTATTTCTACCTCTGATGGCTAGCTATCAGGCTTGGGAGTGAGGCAAACGCCAGAGAGCTTCCGGGCCAACCTGACAGTAGACTTCAGATGTATGAGCCAGCAAAGCAACCCAGGAGAGCAGAACATCCCAGAGTACTAATAAATGGCAGTTTTATTATTCACTAAATCTAGGGAATGTATATTATGCACAATAGTTAGTTAATATAATGGTTTAAGAATAGTTGCAATTAAAAATCACAATAGTAGAGAATCTAAAAATTTAGGATAAAGAAAAAAGTTGTGTAGATGCATATGACTACTGAAAATATTAGCAAAATAGTATCAAGAGTAGTAATAAACAAGAGTTGTATCCACTGGTCAAATGGTGAGTGATTCCCAGAAAATATGTCAGGATTCTATAGTTTCCCAGTTCTATTATTTTCCATTGAAACATAATTTCAATATCTATAGCAGAAGAATGAATTTTTATTTATGTATTATAAACACTGGATGAATGAAGCTATGAAAAATAATTAAGCAGTGTTTTTGCTTTACCTTCTATACTTTTTATACCCCTCCTCCTTCTTGACCCAATTGGTTTAGGAGTAATAGTAATATATACACATGAAGGCTGCATTTACAATAGTATCTATTTTCCATAATATGTTGTCTTATTTCAAACTAATTCAAGATAACAATTTTCTGATTAGACATAAATAAACTGAATCATACTAGTTTATGCAGTGTGAAACAAAACTTAAAACATTGTGAATACAACATTGCTATACAACTAGTTATAAACAAGGTAAGCAAATGAACTAGTTTTACCAAATGGATACAAATATACTAGGCATGAAGGAAAAGGAAAGGCATGTTCTGCAGAAATTTGAATAAGCACATATAAATAAAAAAAAAAGCAGAGCGGGAAGCCAAGAGGTGTTTTGTACTCAAAATTGTTTAATTCATAAATAGGTCTCTTGGCAACCATCATAGCCCAATTATCTATAGTAAGTTAAAGGTTATCCAAACAGAAATGACAGCATTTCAAAAGTATCAACAAAATGGAGAAATGCTAGATTTACATCATAAAGACATACACCTTGCTAGGCTTTGACCAGGACAGAAGAAATACATTTACATGAAAAATTGAAAGACACTATGTCAGTATGGGCAAAGGGATGTGGGAAACTGGAAAAATTATCTGGATAATTAAGGCAAAAATGCTAATGAGGTAAAAGAATTCTTTACAGTCTGATTTATCTAAGTTGGCTGTCTACATTTATTAAGTTAACTGGACAATTAGTCAAGTCCCTATTTTTGCAAGCTTGAATAGATTTTGCTATTGATTCCTTGTTTGTAAGCTGGAGCAGAAGAACCTTAGTGCATTATTGGCATTTCCATATTGGTTACAGATGGTACTCATTTTTGATCTAACTATGCACTTAATTACAGTTTAAGAAATTGCTACATTACATTCAAATACTTATACCATTCTTAAAATTAGTCTGTTAAATATCAATTTCCAATTTAGTTTTATTAAAGCAATGTTCTAACACAAAGCAAGCCGAGCTGCACTTAACTCGCTACAAACCACTGAGTAGTTTCATAAGCCTCATAAATGCTTGACAAATCATATAAAATATAGCTCTGTTTCAAGTGACAATTTGACTCTAGCATTTTGATTCAATTAGTTAACTAGAATCTATTCAATATTAATTTTATCTTTCTATAAGATCCAAATATTGATTTTCTTTTCTTTTGACAATGGTTACTTAGAGACAATGGAGTATAATCACACATGACCTCTCCCGGCATGTGTAGGATCAGCATGAAGTAGAAAAAACTATAATAGTATTGCAAAAGAATCACACTGTATTTCATTTTCAAACATTTGTATCACAAGTAACCATGAGGCATATATTTTATTTTAAACATTTGTGTACTGAACCTGGAAGATATGCTCTAAACACAAGTTAACAAAGACTCTTGAACTTGGAGAGTTCAACCAGACTGCAAAAGATTCCTTCTAATCCTGTTCAGACAATTAAGAAAGCAACCTCAGTCCTTCCAAAGATTTCATGGTTTGGCAGATTTTGCAAAACAAATGTGTTCTTCATTTCATCTCTAAAGACCTTTCCTCTAAGATACAGCCCACATAACTTACTAGTAGAAGATGCATCAGTTGGAAAAACCTATCCAATGTTTGTGCAGATGGATGGCCCATGGTGCAGGGTTTTGCAACCTTGGCAATATTGATACTTCGGGCCACAGAATTCTCTGTTGTGGGGGCTTGTCCTATGTATTATAGATTTTTAATATCTTGGTTTCCAAGTATGGTTGTATGCTTGGTCTCTCCCCATTAGATGCTAATGTCAACTTCCCCCTCAATTATGACAATTAAACATGTCTCCAGATATTGACAAATGTCCTCTAGGGGACAAAATAGACCCTGCTTGAGAGTCGCTACCATAGAGGGTACAGCTAGTATTCTCAGCACCACGATACTTGCTTAGCTCCCCCAGCTCTTTTCCAATCAGCCAAGAGCATGTTGCTCTCAGAGGTTGCAGCTTTTCAGGTTTTTGGTGTTTTTTTTTTTCACTTTTACAAAGCTTTTCAGTTTTGTCCCAGCTGGAGGATAGATCTAGAGACTAAAAGGGAAAATGTTCACAGTGACTGAGGTATGAAGCAACTAACAGGAACACCCTAAGGGCAAAGCATAGCTGATTAGGCCTTATATTGTCTTAAGCCCCCAAGAGACTCCCCAAAGAAAACAAATGAAACCAACCTCAGACCTGTGGGTTTACGGCCATTGTGTGAAAGAACCTCTCCTGCTGGTAGATCTCTGGCTGAATCAGGAATGTTACAAGCGCTAGTGCTCTGCAAATACAGTGACTTTTTGCCCACACTTGGATTTTCGCTCAAGATCAAAAGCCTGAGCTCTGGAACCCTTGAAAAGAAATCACAAGAGACCTGTGCTAAATGGGAATAGTCATGAAAGACACCCCATTTCCGTGAGTTTCTGTCATCCCTTTCGAGGGCTGTTGCTTTTTCCAATAACAAAAGTTTGTAAAAAAACCACTGTTTCAGTGTTGCAGTGATAACTGGCCTGAAAGCCACTATCTGTTTCCCTGCAACCAGTGAAATAAATGCCTTTGTTTGAAAGTATGTGGCAGTGAAGCAAAACTTTAAAAACAAAAATTCTGTAATCCATGCTTTTTACCTGTTAGTATGCTGGCTGAAAATATCTGTTATTATAAAAACTACATTTGCATTAAAGTTGTCTATATCAAACAATATCAATAAAAAGTGTTTTTTCCTTCCGGTTAATTAGATAAATGGAAAATGTCTGACATTTAGAGGGAAAGAAATTAGCACAGGGTTTCTCAACCCTAGCATTATTGACTTTTGGAGTGGACAATGGTTGTGGGGGAGGCTGTCCTGTCCATTGTAGGATGTTTAGTACATCCCTGGCCTCTACCCAGTTGCTACCAGTAACATTACCTCCCTTCTCTCAATTCCAATTAGTCTGTCTGTGACAAATGGAAAGGAATCAAGACAGTGTTAAATGTTCCCTATAGGGACAAGCTGAAAACCAGTGATCTAGAAAATTCCTGCTGTGAAATGGCATAGGTGTCATTTGGCAGATCTACAAAACATTTAAAAAATCCTTTGTCATAAAAGAATTCCTTAGGCCACAAAGATCTTCTATTTTTAAAAATGTTTTCTCATTTTACTTTTGGAGCTATGATCCATTTTGAATTAATTTTTATATAAGATGTGAGGTTGGGGTTCATTTTTTTTTTTTTTTTTAATTTAGACATCCAACTATTCCATTTGTTGAAAGACTATCTTTTCTCCACTTAATTACATTTACTTGGGTGTCAAATATCAGTTGGCCATATTTGTGTGGATCTATTACTAGATTCTCTGTTCTATTCCAAGGATCTATATGTGTATCTCTCTGCCAATAACACATTGGCAACAACACTGAGTTTATAGCAAGTCTTAAAATTGGGCAGTGACATTCCTTCAGTTGTATTCTTTTTCAAAATTGTTTTTATTATTTTAATTTTCTTGCCTTTCTTTTCATTTAAATGAGTTAGCTTGCATATATCCAAAAAAGTTATATGTATGTACTATAACATAATTTATAATTATAAGTGATTTATACATAGTATAAGTACTATGTAAATACTATATAGGTACATGTGTATATATAGTTGTAAATATAAATATAAATACATATATATATATTTGCAATAACTCTAAGAAGTTAAATATTCAAATGTAAATTTAAGGAAATATGTATAGGATCTTTATGGAGAAAACTACAAAAGACTGATAAAAAAATCAAAGAAGACATAAATAATCAGAAAGACATGACATGTACATGGTTTGGATGATTAAATATAGTGGAGATGTCAAGTATCCCCAGACTGAGCTATAACAAAATTCCAATCAAACTTCAAGCAAGGTTATTATTATTTGAATATACAAAAACTAACTCTAAAATTAAATGAAAAGGCAAAATGTTCAAAACAATAAATCTGAATACTACATATTTTTATATGTTGAATTTTCAATTTTGTTTGTTTAAAAATAATTTTTAATTTCCCCTAAGACTTCCGCTTTGATTCATGGATTTTTAAATCTTTATTTATTTATTTATTTATATTTATTTATTTATACTTATTGATATTTGAGAGAGAGAGAAAGAGAGAGAGAGAGAGAGATCAATTTGTTATTTCTCTTATTTGTGCATTTGTTGATTTTTGTATGTGCCCTGACCTGGGATCAAACCCACAACCTTAGGGTATCAGGACTATAACCAACTCAAGTTACCCTGCCAGGGCTCATTTTTAAACAGGTTTTTTATTGCAGCAGTTTTTGGTTAACAAAATAACTGAATGAAAAGTTCAGAGTTCTCTATACCCTCCCTCACCCCAGTCTGAATTATTATCTTGCATTAGTGTAGTGCATTTGTTATAACAGGTGAATATTTATAATTAATATGTAATATATAATTCATAAACCCGATGTTATTTTTGCCCTGGCCTGTTTGGCTCAGTAGGGTGAGCGTTGTCCTATTCACCAAAACATCGCCAATTCGATTCTCAGTCACGGCACAAGCCCAGGTTGCAAGTTCTGTCCCCGGTGGTTGGCATGCACAGGGAGCAACCGAATGATGTTTTTTTCTCTCTCTCTCTCTCTCCCCATCTCTCTTTCTCTTTCTCTAAAAAAATAATCAATAAAACATATTTAAAACAAAAAAACAAAACAAAAGTTTAGTTTTAACTAAAGTCCATAATTTACAATGGGGTTCACTTTTTCTGATGTATACATTCTGTGGGTTTTGACAAATGTACAATGACATGCATCCACTATTGCAGAATATATGGAATAATTTCCCTGGCCTAAAAATCCACTTTGCTCTATATATTTACCCTTCTCTCCTCCCCTTGCCCCCCAAACCCTGACAACCACTGATCTTTCAAAGGTCTCTATAGGCTTCCTTTTCCAGAAAGTCACATAGTTGGAATTATATACAGTACATAGCCTCTTATGATTGGTTCCTTCCATTTAATGATACACATTTAAGGTTCTTTCATGTCTTTTTATGGTTTTATAGCATTTATTTTTATCACTAAATAATATTCTATTGTATGCACACAACTACTTTATCTATTCACCCATCGAGGAACATCTTGGTTGTTCCTCGAGTTTTAGCAATTATGAATAAAGCTGCTATACACATTCAGATGTAAATTTCTTGTGCGGATGTAAGTTTTAAACTCATTTGTGTCAAAACCAAGGAGTGTGATTGTTGGATCGTGTGGTAAGAGTATGCTTAGTTTCGTTAGAGCCAAACTATTTTCCAGAGTAGCTGTATCGCTTTGCACTCTCATCGGCAAGAAGCAAAAGTTCCTGCTGCTTCACAACCTTGCCAGCACGCAGCGTTGTCAGTGTTTCAGATTTTCGCTTGTCTTATTGTTGTCTTAATTTGCAATTCCCTAACGACATATACTGTCGAACATATTTTTATATGCTTATTTGACATCTGTGTGTCTTTTTTGGTGAGATGCCTGTTTAGATTTTTTACCCACACTTTGTGTTGTTTTCTTACTGTTGAGCTTTAAGAGTTCCTTGCATATTTGGATACCAGTTACTTATTAAATATGTGCTTCCCAAACATTTTCTCAGTTTAGGGCTTGTCATTTCATTCTGAATAGTGTTATTTGCAGGAAAGTTTGTAATTTTAATGAAGTCAAAGTCTTTGTCTAATAATTTGAACACCGGTGTCATTTCACTGTTGGTAACTGTCTTTTCCCAGTCAAGTTGAAAATGTCTCAGTTCTTCTGATGATGAGTAATTTTGAATTGTGTTCAACACATTTTGATGTGAAGTTATAAGACTGTGAATCTCATTAAATGTCTATAGAGAATATTGATATTTTGTTAAGAACTAATAAAAAAGATAAACAAAAAGAGATTTTTACTTTACAAACGATGGATTCAGTTGGGTTCATGCTACAAATTCTAACCAGCATTCTGTGAGTCGTGATTCTAATATCAGTTTAGTTTTCAAACTGTTAGCTATTCTAACTTGTTAAATACATTCACCACCAAGTCTGGGACTTGGGTGATATTCTATCCTGTAGTCAGCTTTCAAATGCTGTGTAACTTTTAGAGGCAGATCGACTCACGTTCAGCTCATAGATGAATTCATAGACAACTTTAAGGGCCAGTCTCCTGAGTTCATGCCTCTGCACCACTGCCAAATATTCCACTTATTTGTACCCTCCCCACCCCGTACTTGTCCTTGAGCCAAAAGTTGGGTCTCAATTTATTATAAGATCCCTTTAAGCAGTGAGTTCGTCATGACATATAAACTTTTGTTATGATCACAAAAATCTCATTTATATATCATCTTTGTTTTTGCCAGAAACACTTCCTTGTATACCAGCTTTCAGTGATACACATAAAGTGAGGCTTGTTGAAGCAAGAGTCAATGATAGAATGACACACTGAGGAAAAGATATTTTTGTCTAGGAATGCTTGTGTGTGCCAAAAACTTTGGAAGCATTAGAATGCAAATGTCAGCCTACCTCTGAGGAGATAAAATGAATAATGAACGGTTTAGGTACTAAAGAATGAGCCGGCTTAGCAAATCTTTCTGAGGTAATAATAAAATCTATGTGAGTACTTTATTTGTTTTTATTTAAGCTATTTTAAATGTCAAAAATCTCTTCCAGGGCATTATTTCAAAAGGCTACAGGGGCAATCCTCCCTTTACAAATGAAGATCCCTTTTGTCAAGAGAAGATTCAGTAATAAGCTTTATACCACTGAATGCCCAGAGTGATGGTTTAAGTTGCAGAAAACCTAGTAATTTTAAACCTAAGCTTACAAAATAAAAAGGTACACTTTATGTCATCCACAGTTCAAAAAAACAAACTTGCAGTTGATGAATGCATGTCTTTATAGCCTACATAGGTAAATTTCTACTAGAAATAAGACAGAATACAGCCTTAATGCAGAGATAAAAATGATGGAAGAGGTGGTAAGTTTATAACTTCTTCATACAAAAAACAGATTCTAGTTAAGTTCATCTTAATTGCTTAAACAAGACTGTAGGCCCAAAATGAACTGAGTAAACTATTGACTGTATCATTCCTCACACTTAGTCTTTGGTTACATTTTCAAAGCTTACCACCCTTAAATATAACATTTTTAATTGATTGCTGGTTATATTTGCTTGTACACAGAATGTAGAAGACCTCTGTCTTTCTGGAATCTGTATTCATGTTTTCTCTGTTAATTCATTCTCTCTGCAGACATTAGCAAGCTTATTATTAGTTTGTGTTGCTGGAGAGGGACATTTTGAACTGGCTTTCTACTTGGAAATCTTGCTTAAAATAGTCACATAGTTTGCCTCAACAAGACATGTCTTGATGGGCAGGAAAGATAAATAGGACCTTAAGAGTAGCAGTACATTTGATCAAACCAAATCCAATATCTCTTTGTCTACTAAAGCAATTTGTCTCAACTTAGGGCACAACTAGATGAAGCTTAGATAACTGTGGCTGAATAAGCAGTCTGAGAAGACCTGAGATCTGGAATTAGCTATTTACTATAAAGACAAAGATTAAACTTTAGGTGCTGAGGGAAAAGCCACACCTAGCAGCACCAAAAGGCTCTGTTTCAGACAAGCAGTGAGAGCCAGTGCACTGGATTAGTCCAAAATAGCAGCAGGTGTCTAGGGCATCCAAAGGTGAACACCTGGAGGGAGAATAGGCACTGGCCTTCTGGAAATATCTCAGAGGGAAATATGTCCCCAGCCAGTAAGCTGGGTTCATTGATTCACTACTTGAATACTACTGAATGTCTGCTATGTGCCAGACCCTATGTTAGTGACTCAAAGTAAAAGTTGTGAACAGGGTAGACGTAATATTTGCTGTCACAAAGCCAACAGTTTAGTGAGGGAGATAAAGAAATACTAATTATACATTTATAGTTATATAGATATTAGTGGTATAAGAGTATTTTGAATGAGTGCTAAATTGTGATGTGAGACCATATGGCAAGAAAATATTACCTAGTCAACAGAATCCTGGAAGGCTTCCCTGAAGAGGTGTTATTTAAGCAGCTTCAAATATGTGGGGACAAGGTTTTGAAGAATAAGATGGGGGCAATTCCATAGAGACTGGGCCACTAGGTTACTGTTGAGACACAGATTCAGGAATGGAACAGGCAGAAAATAAGTTCTTAAAAATTGTAGCAGAAGGGTAACGTTAGTGCTGCTGCAAGAAAATTTGATGCCATGACCAGAGAGAAAAGTTAATACAATTTAGATTCTTTTGTTCTTGCACTCCTGCTTTTCTACAATTACCCCACTGCTCCACCACTAACCAGTTTAAGCTTATATTAACTTAGATACTGGAGGAATGAATGAATTAAATGGCTTAAGTTACAGGAAGAGGAAGAGTGTAAGAAATTTAGATTTACTGAAATCTAAGGAGAATGAAAGAAATATATGTTATCTCTTTGCAACCCAAGGAATGAGAACAGAGGGATACTGAGGGTGTCCCACTATTCCAATCAATTAAAAAAAATTGATGTGTTTATTGAGTAGCTATGACTTGTTTGACACTGTACTATTCTTTGGTGATGAAATAGTGAACAAGATGAATTTTTATACTGAGATGCTTATAGTTATAGTCTAGTATAGGAGACAATTACAATAGATTCTGACACATATTTTAAGGTTGAGTTTCAAAAGAATGATGGAATGACTAATGAGTGTTAAAAAGTATTTCTTAGAGAGTGTTTAAACTGAGATGACTAATGAATTAAAAAACAGATGATTACTGAAATTATAGGATCACCCAGGAGAATATGTGAAGTAAAAAGGCACTAAAGAGAGTAAGCATAAGAAACAAAGAATGACTTTTACAAAATGAGTAGAGAAAGGAAAGCCCAAAAAAGATCCTATGAAGGATTATCCATAGATGAGAGTATTACACACACACACACACACACACTCACAGAATGCAAGAAAACATTACAAGAAAATAACTATAAACCTTGTCAAAAGTAGCGATTCAAACGAATCCTTTAATAGTAAGTGTCCTTTGGTTTTAGCAACAAGAGCTTGTTGGTCATCTTGGCTAAAGCATTGGCAATGAAATATTGAAGTAAAGAGCCAAACTACAGCTTACTAAGGATTGTTTAGGAGGGAAGAGTATAAAGATAAAAACTGTAGACAAATTAACAAAGTTCCTTAGGTTCCTCTGGGTTTGAGAACATTTGGGGAAGAGCCCTCTGGTTTTCAGTGTGCACTGGGTATAGGTGATGTGTTAAGAGTCTAAACGAGCTTAGTCTTAATGAAGATGCAAAGCTCAAGTGCTGCTGACTTGCAAGGCCATGATGTTTGGTTTTGAGTATCTAGTCTCCCTAAAGCACGTCATGTAGCCATTTGCCACTGAGATCCCTTCATTTCCAGGATGCTTGTGACTCAGAAAACACTTTCATAATTTTGAAAATGAGTTTCTCCTGTTTCCTTGGTTAGTAATTTTTGTTTTCTCCATTTGTTCCCTTCTGAAAAAATTCCACAGAATTCCATAACTCTTAAAAACAAAACCTAGGGGAACACTTGCCTGTGCCTAGGACTGGCTCCTTTGGACCTGACTACTCTGCAGCCTCCAAGAGAAGAAACCATAACATTGACCATCTTTTTGGAACTCAGGAAAAATTTATAGCAATCTGAACAAAATCCAAGTCAATGTTTCAGTAGATCATTCTGCCACCTTAGTCATCCTTTGTGCAAATTTCATCACTTCTCTATAGTTTACACTCTTGGCCTTGTTTTTCTGTGGAATTTAGAGAAAATTTATTTTTATTAAATTATATTAAAGATAATTAAAGACCATTTGGCCATTCAACCATATTTTTTCAAAGTCCAACCCCTTTAAGGTTTACATTTCTTTAGTAATTTATGTTGTGTAAATTTCATCTACATTTTTTTGTCTTAAAAAGATACATGAATCATTCTTAAGCACTAATAAATTTAAAAAATTAATGCATGGATTCAACACTTTTATTTTCACCTGAATCAGTTAACTATGTAGACATTTTGAATAAAAGGAGCATAGAGAGTTGATATTTTTAACTAAAATGGAAGGAGCAGCTGCCACCACCATAGGAAATTCATTTAAACGCAGCCTCTGAGGGAGTTAGATATACTCATTGTCATAGGAAAGATTTGCGTGTGTGCAGATGTCTTTAAAGATCTTTCATGGAAGTTCTTATCCTTTCGTTTGTTTGCTTATGCTGCCCTTCCCACCAGCGGCTAAGCCTGTGGAAGATGGTATCTCTCAGGTGAATAAATTGTTTTTTACTCTTTGGGTTCCTGAATATGACTAGAGGTTGTATAAATTCACTGAGATGTTCACCTGAAATATCCTTTTCAATTTCCTTTGCTTTATATTAAAACAATAATAATGGAAATTCATTCTATGTAACTTATTTGCTACACAAAGTTCTGAACAAGAACACCCCAGTAATTTGAAAAATAACTTACAGCAACTAGAAGGTGGTCACATACTACTAAACAGACATGTTTAACTTGGCCTTCACATAGAAATACAAGTATTTATAAGTATATATTTATACATTTATAGGAACATATTTATATGCACATATATAATTTGAATCATTTGTCAGTAAGAAACACTCAGAAAACTTCACATGAATAAAATCTAAATTTTAAACTATTGTTAAAAAGTCAGATCTGACACAGTGTTTTGGTAAATGTGGCTTTGAGTCTGCAAGAGTGAGCTGCAACCAAGGAGCTGCACTGAGATGGAGCACTTGTCCTGTCTGGTTCAGAAAGTGATTGGCCTGGCCATGGCGGGCCTTCATATTTGCAATAGTGATCTATAGAGTTGATTTCTAGTTAATAGATTTTTATTTTAAAACTACTTTTAACAGCAGACCAATGCCTAAACATAATTAAAACAACAACAAAAAATTGTTACTAGGTCTGAAGTGGGGTTTGGGCATCTGTAAGCCCACTTTTTCACCTGTTCATAATCATCTTCACTAAATTTCTGAGATATCCCCATGGTATCCTTGCATGTCAAAAAAGGACAATTTGGAAAACTACCTTATTGGTGGATATGCAAGAAAAACAAAATTAGCTTTGTGTATTTTAAAAGTCACTTGAAAAATATATGAGGATCCTTAAGGCAAATTTTCATGCTGGGTTTTATGCAAAGTACTATTCTTGTAACATTTTATAGATGTTAGCACTGATATAGTGACTTTCTTTTATGACTCAGGTGTAGATCAGAGCTATTTTTGCTTTTTTTCACTTTATCTGGTTTTATAGTTCAACACTTGCAATTTTGACTTTTGTATATAATATTGAACCAAGATATGCCTAACAAGAAATAAGATACTTATTTACTCCCTTGTTGGGTCATTAGTTTCCCACCATCCAAAATAGATTTGCTCTTCCAGTTCAATAAGAATATTGTTCCATAATTCAAGATACCAGCTTGTGTATTTAAGGCATACATATCCTCAAGGTCACTACAGTGAGTTCACATTGAAAAAGTGGACATGTAAAAAATGGAAAACAACTTATTGAGTCTTTTAATGTCCTATGTTTTCCTTCATTCATTTCAAGTAATTTAAATGATATATTATAGCAGTTTCACAACCAACAAATGAGTAACTTTCATATTTTTCTCCATTTTTTATCCAAAATTTCTTCAAAGTTTATTTATTTTTAATTGATATAATCTAGGAGAATCTTGTTCTCTATGTTTGTATTATGAGACTTTTGGAGAGGAATTATAAAGAATCTAATAATCAGATAACTATAGCACATAAAAATGTGCATTTACCAGGTTTTGGCCTTTTTTGTAACCTTGCAATATCTGAAATCCCTTTTTCACCCTGCTTTTGGCCAAGAGAGCAGATGGATAATTACACTTCTCAAAAGATAAATTAAAGAAAGAATTTGGACCAACTGGGCTATTGAAATATAGTGCTAATGGAAGGTTGTGGAAAAATGGCCAAATAAGAGTCTCGAATGACCTTATTTTCTTCCTGGTGACAGTGCTTTCCAGATTAAAAGCTGTTTTCTTTTATTGAAATAGAATAGTGCCAAACATTGAACCTGCTTTGTAAGACATACATCAAGAGGGAAAATATTTCACTACAATGACATGACCTGACATTTTAAAGCAGATAACAAATGACATCTTGTCAATGGCACCAATTTATTATTCCCTCTCTTGTACCTTGGTGCCACAGCAGGATACAAATTCCTTTTAATCATGGGATTGTGTTAAACAAATTTTTGCCAGCAGAGACTATAAAATGTCCCTCATCGTTTCTGAGTATCCTGACCTCTTGGCTGTCCTCACTATAGGATATAAAGACAAAGGCTATGCTAAATTTTTCATCATTTTATTCCATTTCAGATCCAATTATGTGAGGGTCTTCCATCACTTCCATGGGTGGATATGCTATAACATGCAGTGCCACACATTAATCAGACTCTTTTTTATCCAGCAGACACCAGTGCTCAATCGCATTACTCCAAAAAAAGGAACATGAAGTAGATGCAAATGTATAAGGAGTGTGCTCCCTTTTGTGGATTTACAATAGAAGGTGACTTGCATGGGTGGCCTTCCCACCAAGTCCAAGAGAGTCTCAAAGTACATTTTGTTTTTCATGCTTTCCACCACTTTCCTCCCCTAAGAAGACCCTCTTCTTCCACTTGCTTTAATGTCCCTCTGCCAGCTTATATCATAGAATCTACCACTTTGAGCAATGC
The DNA here is from genome assembly GCF_054644295.1 of Miniopterus natalensis. Classification (NCBI taxonomy): domain Eukaryota; kingdom Metazoa; phylum Chordata; class Mammalia; order Chiroptera; family Miniopteridae; genus Miniopterus; species Miniopterus natalensis. The sequence continues at coordinate 146,137,735 of NC_142081.1, forward strand.
CCTGGGCAATGACTTTCTAGTTGAACTGTTGTAAGTAATTGGCCTGCAAGCTGAAAAATGACCAGCCTGACACTCGTTCAGCCCTCTCAGCAATGAAAAGTCTCTCTTTATTACAACAGTCTCTTACAAGCACATAGAACAAAGACCTACGATGCAGAATAGTTCTGACTAATGACTTTAAGATTGTGGATCTGAGAGAAGCAGGAAGATTTATGTCACTTAATAATCTTGGCACTATTTGAATTTAGAATTTTCTTAATACTTTTAATTACATTTAGGTTGTAGTTTCAGACACAATCATGAAGAAGATGAGTTGCTTATGATTTCAAAAGACATATAAGAAAATTATGTTATAAAAGTTTAAAAGAATTCATTTGAAAAAAACTAATGAAGAGTAGAATTCTTGTCCTTTACACAATATAGGATATGGTTTATCATGTAACATAGACATAGTTTAAAATACTATTTTGACAGTTTTCTAACCATGTGTGTTTGGGCAAGTTGTATAATCTTTTGAAGACTCTGTTTCTTTATGAAATAGAAATATTATTATTACCTATTTTATAGAGTTGGGGCAGATTAAATAAACTAATATCTGTAAAACATCAAGCACAGTGGTTGACAATGCTAAAGACATGCCTAGAGGAAAACAGAACAAAACAAAATTTAATGTTGTGTTGACTTCTTCCAAGGATTGATTGGGATAAATAATTTCAGTTGCTTTAGATTCAAACTGTGGATTCAGAAGCTTTACTGAAAAAAAAATCATAATTTTCCTTAAGAAAGTCTTTCATAGCGCCCGGCCGGGCGTGGCTCAGCGGTTGAGCGTCGGCCTAGGATCCAGGTGATCGAGGTTCGATTCCCGGTCAGGGCACATGCCTGGTTGTGGGCTCCATCAATGACTCTCTCATCATTGATGTTTCTATCTCTCTCTCCCTCTCCTTTCCTCTCTCTAAATCAATAAAGATATATTAAAAAAAAAAAAGTCTTTCATAAAAAGTCTTAATAGTCAGACTTAAACACAAATTAAAATCAAAGTTCTTAAAAATGTAACTACAATAGTGATTATATTAAGATAATTCTATGATATCAATGAAGGGCACAATCACTCCACTTAAGAGAAAATATTTAAAATATTTGAGAACTGTATGAATTTTTAGGACTATCAGATCAATCTTCTAGCTGCCACTGTAAAAGTAAATAAGAAATGACGGGCCTCACCTCACGTCAGTTTAAGCTCTAGGCGCTGTCAGATCAGATGACTGTTCTCATTCCAGAGTAATGTAAGGGTTTGAAATACTTCTAATTTCTTGATTTTCAATTAAAATATTTTTGTTGACAATGAACAGATTTTGAGAGGAGAAAATACATGTAAAATAAAATAAGCAAATATTTTAGTGACATGTGAAATCATCATTTTTAAATTAGCTTGGTATATCTATTAATAGACCAAAACAAATGGAGATGCTTTTCACAATTCTTTGCGAATATACATATACTGTTATCCTTTTACTTCTGGTTTTCAGAACAAAAGGAAAAAATAACCCTTAAAGTAAAAAACTGGGTGGCTGTGAACTAAAATAATTTTATTACCTTAAACTTTATAATTCAGAGTCAAGTGGGCATATGTTAAAGTTTTAAAAACTTTCTTTCTAACTTGTTTCTTAGGCTGACTTAATATAATAGGAATTTTAAAGTATATTCTAAGTTACCCATTGGAATTCTTAGAGTATCTTGGATTCAACTGATTCTTTCCTTAGAAATGCTCACATGGGTACATATGCATATGAAATATTGTAGGGTATTCTTATTTGTTTTTATCAACTGTTGGTTTAAGATCGTGAGCGTCAGTTATCATGATGCATAAGATTTCAGAGAAATGAGGAAAGGTAGTCAAGGACTTAAAGAATAAAGGATGTTGTTGAATTTATTTTATTTTTTTATTTTTATTTTTATTTTTAAATATACCTTTATTGATTTCAGAGAGAGGAAGGGAGAGGGAGAGAGAGAGAGAGAGAAACATCAATGATGAGAGAGTCATTGATAAGCTGCAGTCCGCAACCCGGGCATGTGCCCTGACCAGGAATCGAACCACGGTCTCCTGGATCCTAGGTCGACGCTCAACTGCTGAGCCACGCCCGGCCGGGCAGATGTCGTTGAATTGAAATTGAGGTGCAGTTTTGTATTGCATCACCTTGCACTTCACCTTGGATATAGAAAAAAAACACTAAATCCTTCATTTCTTTTCCTAAAATAATTTTAGCATCTATCTGTTTCAGTGGTGTGATCTTCAATCCATTCTTTTACTCATCCCTGTTCTCTATTCACCCAACATAGCTCTGCGTCCCTTCTGCCTCTCTTTGCATTTGTCTTCCTTCCCACTCCCACTGACACAAGGAGAGTTCAGTTTCACAAAACCTCACATGTGGAGTATTAAAATAACTGCATAGCGTGCTCCACTGATTGGCTTGGCTTTCACTTCCATCCAATACGACTTATTCCAGCTCTCTTAGTTTTACTTTTTTTAAAAATCAACAGCTTTATATTAAATATAAGCTTCTGTTTTGGACTTTGGGGCTACAAGAAAGGTCGGTATCAGGCTTACTTCACACTGTTTATTGTTAGATCATATTTAATAAAAAGACCAACAATATGTAGGAGAATAACTGGTTAAAGACAAATGCATATTACATATTATTACAATAGTTGCTTCAATGAGAAGAGAGGGGAATGAGTCGGCACAAAACAAACCTAGGAACTTTGATAATTAGAGTGGATTGGGAGTCCCTTCTGGAGAAGATGGTGAGAAAAGGGCATGAGCATAGTAAGGGCCCAAATGAACACACACTGTGCAACAGGAGTGCAGGGAGCTGACTTGACTGTCTGGCACAGGGAATCGAGTGACTCGCAGAGCAGGTACTGCCTTGGATACTAAAGTAAGGAGACCTCAACTTTTCTGTATAGGCTATTGAAATGTTTTTGTTATAAGAGCTGCATACACAGACCCTTGTTTTGATTAAAGTTAAAGGTGGAGAAACTGAAGAAGGGAAGACAAATGAGGAAAAGGAAGTAGCATTTATGCAGCATCTTTGGTAGTTTCATTCTGTTTGTCAAATATTATTGAGTCAGGGAATGATGGTATGAATATTAATGCCTGGTCGTTCTTTCTCTCCAGGAAACCACAAATTAATTGGGCAACAGATACATTATTATACTGTGCAAGCATTTCTGTTATACTATCATATATTGTTCCTGAACATTATTGGTATGTTGAAAAATTACACATTAAGAGTGACAGGGCATAAAGGAAAAAGAGGATTGTGCAGACCACTCAAGGCCTCTCTAACTCTGAAACCAGAGCACTAACAAAAGCAGTAACAATCCCAATAAACACAAGCGCAGCTATTTCTCCACTGACATTTGCAGGTAGTAACAAAGTCAGTTGATCTTTTGCAGATTTTAACCCTTGCAGTCATGCTTCTTTCTGAAGCCTTTGGGAACATTCACCTATTGCAGACCAGATATATCAAAATAAAAAAAAAATCTTATCTAGGTTATTTCACACACGATGAATATGTTCAGAGTTAGTTCATCTGCACTTTCAAATTTCCTAGGTGGAAAGTCTAGCGAGTTTTGAAGCAACTAACTCCATGCCTAAAGTAAGGCACTTCTTAGATTTTCAGTCTTTTCCGTAGGGTTTTCATGTATTACTAACATGTTCTCTGTAACTGTGAGAAAGGCTGCTCTTGACCCTTTAAAATACTAACAAGCTTGAAAAGTTATGAAAGAACCAATGTTCTACTGACAGGTGATATGATCTAATTTAGAGGCTGAGTAGGTGATTCTAGTAGGCTAAGAAATACAGAATTAAGGAAGTGCGTAGAGTGAATAAAGAATAGCCGTTTAAGAAATTTTGTGTGGAAGGGCAAAGAAGGATTAGGATGGAAGTCTTTGGGACCAGCGAGGGATTATTTGAGGATGGGGAGTTTCTAATGTGTTTAAAGATTAAGGCAAAAAAAGAGTAAGTGAACATGCATATCTAAGATGTAGCAGAGAGAGGGCATTACTAAGGGAACAAACTCCTGAACCCAGTGGTATGAGAAGTGATCAAGAGATGAGGAGAAGGGTTGACATGAGACAAAGGGAGTGACAACTTTGTTTCTAAAACGGTGAGCAAAGAATTAAGAGAGGGGGCATAATTAGATAAACACTGGTGTGCAGGCAGGAAGGCAAGTTGAAGGATACCTGACAGCCTCAACTGTGATGCAAAGGTGAAGGCAAAACCCATACCTGAGGATAAATAGGGTAAGGGCAGGTAGAGTGGTTTACAGAGAATGCTGGAGGTTTGGGACTGTTCTGAAAGGAAAGGGGGAAGAAGAAGCTCGTTAAAATTATATATTATATATATGTAATGTATATAATATATAATATATATATAATTTTATATATATATAGTGTCCAAAATTTTATATATATAGTGTCCAAAACAAGGTATATGTACACTTTGAAGAATTATAAAGGCAATGTTTATTAAAATACATTTCATTTTTAAAATTGGGCTATCAGCTGTTAAAGTGTGTATACACTTTTTTGGACACTACACACACACACACAGACACACACACATAATATTCAGGGGCTTGACAGAATGGTGGAAACTTGATAACAATCAGAGGCACGGCAATGGAATCTAGCTTTAGGGAAAGTTGATAATTTCAGTTTTAATGTATCGTGTTTGAGTCATAATGTGATACATAACTAGAAATACCCAAGTAGCAATTTGGGGTTTGGAAGGTGAGGTCAAAAGACACATGGTTTGGGATTGATATATGTGTCTCATTTTCCCTGTGAGATAATTGAGAGAATGAATGAAATGTCCAGTGTAGAAAATATAAAAGGAGAAAGAGAAAAGCCAGAACAGAATATACATTCAAAGTTGAACGGCATACATTCAAATTTATGACAGTAAATACATAGGAAAGGACTTTCTTACTAGTTAGTGTAAGAGGAGAACCCTGAGATGGCTGTGCCATATGGACCAAGAGAATACATTTGATGTTTCAGGCCTAAGAACAGGAGATGGGAATGAGAGGTTAGATATAGGCACATTTCATCATGATTACTGACTACAGAAAGAACAATTTCTTCTCGAGAGCTAGGAAGCGGGCCTAGATTACAGGGTTATGTGTACTCTCATCTATGCATACTATTTATTTACATAACAGACACATATTTTCAGTCACAAATTTAAAAAATCAAATTTTCAAGTATTACCCTTCACTATTTCTTTACACTGAGGAGCCACCTGCTTGATGGCAGACAAATTAACCTACGTTCTTTATGGGCTTTCCTTTGCCAGCACAAGCATTTCTCATTCATTTTCAGTTCCACCCAGTCTCATTCCCATTCCTCAGGACCCACGTGCTGTTTCTCATCCTGCTCCCGTTTGTAAACTCCAGGGAACCTCGCCGCCAGCAGCAGGGCAGGTGAAGAGGAAAGATGCTGCCTCCCCCTTGCCTGAGGTCCACAGCGGTCTTTTTCCTGATGTCGCCTGCCCACGTGTAGTTCTGTGCTCACGCCCCTCTGGCCTTTGTCTTGTTAGAGCAGCTGCATCCTTGATGCCCGGTCTCTGCAGCTCCAGCCGTGTCTTCCTGGGCCTGGCCGCCGGAGAGCTAGCTGTTCCCCTGTGCCTTGCTGGGGACCATCGGTGCACTCGGTTATCAGTGTCTACGCTAACTGCTCTAGAAGGTCCTCTTCACCGTGTCTATAGGCTACTGACCATCAGAGCTCCGGCCAGGACAGGGGAGGTGCTAGTCCACGCGAGCTGAGCATGTGGGCACAGGCCTGGCTGCAATATTGCTTCTATGTCTAGTTTCTTTTCTGTGCTCTTCTGCCCATCTTAGCTCTGAGAATTCTTTATATGGTCTTATAACTGGAAGAAAAAAATCATCTCAATGTTTATTTTGCAGCCTCAATCTATTTTTTTAATTTTATAGCCAATAAATCTTTTTATAATTAAAAGCTAAGAATAAGTTTTTTTCCCCTCTTTGTTTAATTTTATTTGCTTTTCCCCCCTGGTCTATTTATGACAACTGCCCCCGGGGGGGGGGCAAAACCTGGCTCATTGTCTCTCAGTCAAAATAGAAGACTCAGATGGGAAAATGGAAAATATATGCTGCTCATTACTCATATTATTAATCTTCTTTATCACCTCATGTTCCAGAAAAAGAAAAGTTACAGCAGCTTTCATATACTGAGATAAATTGAAGTAAAAAATAAATGAATACTTGAGGGAAAAGGGGAGAAGGAAACCAAAAGAAGGAAATATGAGGTGACTTAAGAGTGCCACTGAGGCGGGCCACATGCCTGACTCTTCAGGTTTGACGCAGTCAAAGGCGAGAGGGCAGCATCCGTGAAAACATGTAGCTCAGTGCCCATAAAAAGGAAACTCACCTGTTGCTTAAAAGAAGCACACTTATTCCTGGCTGCTAGTCCAGAGAAAAATTTCTCCTTTGAGTCCTCATAAAAAGGACGCTGTGACATAGTGAACAGTGTCCTCAAGAAACTACAGGTAGTAACTACATCAGCAGGTTTTATGGGACTGTTTGTTACAGTCCTTCGGTGCAGGCCCAGGGCCCAAGGCCAAGCTGAAAGCACGTTCACTAGAAGTGTTTCTGTGGGGGGACAACTTCTGTTGCCTCTGTGTGTGCATTTTTCTGCTCGTCTGGCTTAGTCTGTGGTTTTGGATGGCTTGAGTGGTTCCTGTATGTGGATTGAATTACCCTTCAGGAAATCTTCCGCAGATATCATTATTCTAACTAAAGTCTTGATGGGTACTGAGCGGCAGTATTTTGTAGTTGGACTCCATAACAAGTGCTTGGAGTGCAACGACTTTGTGTTATTGATGAAGAGCAGAGCCTCGCATTTTATTGTTATGTGGCCTGGGAGTAAACCAGCATTTCTGAGAAAGGAGGAGGGGACGCAGAAGGAGCTGGGATAACAGCTACCCCATTTCTACTCAGAAAATGCCTCTTGGGAAAAGTAGGTCCAAAATTTTCTCATGAGGCAATTTGGAGTCTGCTTTAACTCATAGATAAAAAGGCCCCTGGAATCTGGCCATAACAATTTCAGCCTGAAAAAGAAAAGTGTATCATGCCTATTTAAATACTCAGGACAATTATGAAGGTCAGCATGGCCCCTATAGACCATTTAACCTTGAGCATGTTAATTTCCAGGTGTGACCGACAAAATAAATTGGTTTCAAATCATATCTATATCTATGTCATCTACATTTACGTCTATGTCTATGTCTGTCTATGTCTATGTCTATGTCTATATCTATCTATATCTATATCATCTATATCTCTATCTCTATCTCTATCTCTATCTCTATCTCTATCTCTATCTCTATCTCTATCTCTATCTCTATCTCTATCTCTATCTCTATCTCTATCTCTATATCTATCTATCTATATCTATATCTATATCTATATCTATATCTATATCTATATTTATATCTATCTATAATCTATATATATCTATCATCTATCTATATCTACATATCTGTATCACCTATCTATATATCTATATAATCTATATCTAGATCTCATTTATATCTATATCATATCATCTATATCTCTCTCTATATAAAATGAGTCAAAATGTATCTAAAATTAACTTGTAAGTCAAATAAGTATTGCTTTGTATCTAACAAAAATAACAAGATTGTTTTTTATTGGGGTTGGTTACGACTTCTTTTTGTCAGTAATTAAGTAGTAGACCTACTTGGAGTTTTAGAATCATAAAAGTGAAATTCATTTTTAAATAATTTGTTTTTGCTATATTTTAGATAAAATTCTTAAAAGTGGAATTCAACGTGTTGAGGCATTTTACTTCTTTAGCATGGCCAAGAGCCAACACTGCAGAATCGGCTGTGGTGAAGATTAGTGACTCTTACAGTGTATATAGTTTTCCTTAAATTCATGTTGAGATTGTAAACTTTACCAAAGCAGAGAACATTTTCTTCTTGATTGTTTTATCCTTGGAGCTCAGCACAGTGCCCGGCACATAGTAGATAACAGCTGAAATAGCTGCTGCTATTACATGGAATATTGTTCCCTGGTATGACAAAAATATAAAAATCATCATGAGATGTTATAGTTTTTTGTGTAATTATTATGCATTGAAAAGTACAAGATATACATTTGCATTAACATAGAGTCTAGTTTTAATCAGTGACTTTTAACTTCTTCTTTAATTAAAAAAAGAGGCTTTTTAATCAATGGTTTATGGTGGCGTGATATAACCAATGTGACATTTTTACAAGGCATTTTGAAATCATATGCCTTTAGATACATGTCCTGAACAAAATACATAGCTCAATTATGATTCAAAGTAGTTATTGAAAAAACACAGAAAATTTTATTGTAACATATTGGAAAGCTTAATATGATACAAAAGAGCAGCTTCCAAAGTTTTGAGGGTGATGGTTCTGCATTTGCAGGCCATTATGATAATTAAAATATGGAAAATGCCAGCTGTTTCTTACGCTCTTAGATGATCTGTTCACATTGCCATGACGCTTGTGTGAAGTTGATAAGTGCTGACTATTAGACTAAGTGTTGAAACAGGCCCAAAGGCCAAAACCAGAACCTTGAATTTAAGTCTCAGTGAATCCAGGTTGCTATTTGCTTACTTTTGGATAATAGTCCACCTAAAATGGCATGAGTAATAGATATTTTTATCTCTGAAAGATATTCCTGCCAGCACCCCCAACTGTTGCATGTTAAGTAGGAGATTTGGCAGGTGCAGAGCTTTTTAGTCACCTTCAAAAAGCAGTATGAGTAAGACACTCAAGCCAAACAGCTTCTACGCTAATAAAATCAACATCCAAACCATCTGCCAGTGGAGCAAACATGTCAGTCACCTTTCTATTTGATTGGCAGTGTTTTCAGAAATGGATGATTCTTAAATGTTATTTCTACTCCTTAAAATAAGAGTTTTATTTACCTGGAAAATGAGTTGATTCTAGGCAAAATTATGAGGTTAAAAAATGTGTCCAATTTTTTTCCCGTGACTCTATCATTGCCTGTTCCCCTATTACCACTTTATACCTCACACACTCATCTTAGCACCTGTTATTAACTTACTAATTTCTGGCTGCTACTCTACCAAACAGTAACCAAAATCACTTAATGCTTCCATCTGATTTATCTTCTCTTAGCCAACATATGTTCTTTCGGACTCCACTTACAAGTGATTATATGTAGTAATTAAATAAAGTAAGCCAATTCTTGATGATTAACTAACCAACAAATTACAATTCCTCTGTTAAAAATGACTTACCTATATAAAATATGATTTTCCCTTCTCTAAAAGTCTTAAAAAGTAAGCATAACTTTAAAGAAATGCTTGTTTCTCTCTGGTCTGCTTGGGAAATTATTAGTTTGTTCAAGTACCCATGAAGTGAGGTATAATGTCCACTCATCTGTATGGCTAATCCTGTTTGGAAAACTGTGCTGACAAATGACTCTGCTAGCACTTGGCAGTGGTAACAGTAGGTCCAAGTCTCTCAGGTTTGGCAGGATTCTCTAAAATTTCAACAGGACCTAATTCCTCTCTCAACAGACTGAAATTCTTATTCATTCAGTGAGATGCTAGATTGAATTTAACAATCATAACAACAAAAATTCAGTTGCTACTCTGCAGGTTTAAATTAGGGGCCACTTGAACCAGAGAGAAACAAAATAGGTGTTGACTTGTATCATTTTATATTTTATTTTCTGACTTTCACGTAAGCTGATACAATTTATTACTACTTTTTAAAGGAAAAGAATTCGATATAGAGAATCTTGTAATATTTATCCTGTCTATCTTTCAGGATGGAGTACCCAATTATGTCTTTTGCATAATGCAAAATCTTCACCATCACACAGAACACGTTTTAAATTTATGGCTCAGAGGGATTTCAATCATCTTTGGCATTCAGCATTCAAGGCGCTTCAGATATTTATTCAGAACAGTATAACAGAAAGTACACAACAGATTGCAATTTAAATGCTGTACTTTTTGCAACATATATCTGCAGTAAAAGCTTGAAGAATATGTAAAAATAAAAATGTATTATGAGTACTGCACATTTTGACTACACACTTTAGGAAGGGAATTCTCACATACTCCATTTAACAGACATTTTCTCAGCACAGCTTTATGTTGAACGAACAGAAGGACTCACACCTAATGTTCTCTTCTTGTAACCATGTGTGATGTTTTGGGAATGTACACCTCCATGTGGAGGCCATTTCTTTATGCAGTGGAGGGCAAATAGAAATATTTTAATATTACATGTATTTTTTGGTTTATAAACAAACAATAATGCAGAGGACAGATTAGAAGGTCAGGTGTCAGGAAGTTACATTAAGTAGTCATTGCAATAATCCATGAGGACTATTCAAATCCTCATGGTGGGTGTTGGCAACAAGGAGTTTGAGAGTTAGTGTTTTCTAGGAAGATTAAAAAAAGATTGAAAATCCATGCTAAAAAATGAGACATATTAACAAGTAAATGGGATTAAGGAAAGACATGCAGCATTAGATGAGAAGAATTTTTGCAAAACCTATATTTAAGGAATTAATAAAATAATAGATATTTGGAGAAAGTTATATCAGGGACAATTAATCCAGAAAAGTCAATCAAAGAGTTTCAGGACGTTGAGGGTGAATGCATCTTTGGCTAGCACAAATGCTGAAAGTAACTTGGCTTTGCTACTCAAGGTCATGGGGATACAGGAGCCTACTGGTCTCTGAGAAAAAAACAGACTATTTGAAACCAAGAAAAACAAGAGAATAAAAGACCATTAAAAAAAAATTGATGGCTTTAGACATAGTAAAGAATTTGGAAACAGTTCAATTGAATTTGGAAATTAGGATCTCTTATGATGTTCTGTGTGATTTTATTGGGAATGGTGATGATGGAAGTCCAATTATAATTGACTCAGGTAATAAGGAATTCATGAAATTGGAAAAGCAAGGGTTGGTGACTAAGAGAAGGGGGGAAACAGTCTCAACTTGAAGGACAAAGTACAGGAAAAGTGAATTTGTTCATTTAAAAAAATAAATATGGAAAGAGGAGAGTTAAGCATGTTTCTATGATGAAAGGTAAGAGAAAGGTGGAGCTAGACTATTTGGAAAAGATAAAGAACACTGGTGGGTAATTCAAGAGGGGGAAAGTGTACAGGTGAACGTGTGAACCTTCGGAGGAGGGGACATGGGTGCTCTTAGGGATAGACAGAAACTAGGGAAGGAGGTGTTTAACACGTTTCCCACTGATGACTTCTGTTTTATTTATGAAGCAATGAGAGACATGCTGATAGTGAGACAAGTAGAAATTCTTTATGGAATTTGGAAGAGAGAACACTGGAATTGCAATACCAGCTACCTTGAATAAGTGAGCACCTGCTTAAGGATAAGTAGTCCGGTCGCCAAAGCCTCTCTGAGAATGGTGGCTGTTTTTAATATTGCTCTCACTGGTGCTTGTCACCACACTCTTTATGAGTCCCGCAAAAATTTACTGAGCTCAGCCTGTGTGCCTGGAACTCTATCAAGTTCTAGCAGGTTTCACAGGACAAAGAGAAGAGGCGGTAAGCTGTGCTTCTGTTCTATCAGGCAGCATTAAGAGAAGGAAAGGTTTATTTCAGCCCATTATTGACAGTATTTCATTGTCATATTATTCCATTTGCTGTTCATATGTGACTATTTCTTGGCTTCCTTGCACTTTCCTGGGCAAATCATCTGTATATTGTGAAAAAGAAAAGATCCATAATGGTAGTGTTTTGTTCTTTCTCTGTGTGCTTTCTGATAGCATTATGCTGCTTGTTTACCTGTGAGCAGCTCTGTCCACATTTAGCATCATCGGTAATGAGAATATTAAGGTGCTCATTCCTGTACAAGATCAGTAACCGGGTTACTAACCAAAAAGGCCATTCTACCAATTCATGAGAACAATATTCATTTATTTTTAGTTAATCAAGTAATCTTCAAACTGTTTTTTCAGGCATCTACCACCAAAACATTTCCTCTCTCTGTAATGTTTTCAACCTTCATTATTTTTTCAAGCAACTAATTTAGAATGTCTGTGTCCCTCAGATTTTATGAAATTAAACTGTAATCATTTAATCTTTGCTATTATGCTGATTTATTTATTTATTCACTGTTTTATTTATGGCACATGAATATTTAATAAATAATGGAAACATAGTTAGCAAGTTAAAAATAAAAATAGTGCTTAGATAGAATAACAGTAGTTACCTGACAGAAGGTTTTAAAAATAATTATTTTTTTCTATTTAATCATTCCACATTTACTAAAAATTGTAGTGGAAGTGATTGGTTCCCCTTATTTCCCTGTGAAGCACCCATCCCCCTCCTTTGCCCTGGGAAGCAGTAGTTTAATTCCAGTGGATTGATTCCACCTCCCACAGCAGGAAAGGAACTAGGTGACTTTAACCGTTCAGCATAACTCACACCTCCCACTTCAACAACTGGCCAAAACACTTGAACTAAGTTGGTCCAAGCAGAATGAAATGCAGGGACTTTATTCTCTGGTTTGAGGATTTTTTCCCTCCTGGTTACGGTATGGTGCTGGGTTGTGACACTTGAACGCCTTACACCCTGGCAGAGGGTGGAAGTGCAGGGGAGCTGATGGACAGAACCTCAGAATTCAACCCTCCATCAGAATAAGTCAAGCCTGCCCTAGCTCTGCTCATTTCAAGCATGTGGGACCATAAAACCCTTTTACAGTTTGCATAACATCTTCTTAATCATTATGAAACCCTGGGATATAAAGTAGGGTGATAGAAGCCCTTTGGGGCCAGGCACACTGGTGAGTAATCCCAGCTCAGGGAGATCCTGACACCTAAATGTCTCTGAAGCTCAGTTTTGTTTTGTTTTTTTGTTTTTTTTTAAATTTTTATTCTGTATTAAACTGATAAGAACAGATACTATGCTTGATCTTAGCCAAAAGGCCAAAGCAATTTTTTTTATCCTATATGAGGATAATTGTACTTCTTTGCAGGGTTATAGTAAGAATTAAAATGATATATGTAGAATAACTACAACACAGTAAATCTGTGCTCCCAAGATACTATTAGGAGTACAACATAAAATAAGAGAATTTTGGACATACTTGCCTCATTAAAATAACTCTTTATGTTGATTTTGAAAATTCTCAACTAAGAAGCAAATCTGGCCAGAGAAGCAAGAGACATACTGGCTGCATATCCATCAGCACTGGAAATAGTTTTATAATACTCTTCTTCTGGGAATTTCTGTTCCTACTAAGTGAAACTCTTCTTCCTGATACTCATCTCACAGTGCATTTTACTAGTTTCTTTGACTGGGCCATCTGTATGAATATCCTCATTGTATTCCAGGTTTTCTGAAAAACAAATGCAGACTTCTTCAACCTAAATTTATGTTTGACATACTAAAAATCTCAGCTCTCCCTAGTTACCAAGTGATGGATCTGGTCCACTAACCTCTTAGCTAGAGCTGTGGTTCTTTCATAAAGTGGACAGACAGGCTGTGACCTGCCTGCCACCTCCCCGTTGTGAGTCCTGGAACTGCATGGAGACTCCTGAAGAGTCTATGCAACTTCTCTCCCATCAGACTGTGGGCACTGGCTCCAGCTACTGTTGGATTTGACATTCTCCTGTGTACACTGTAGGAGAACCTGAAGACCACTTTCCCATCCCTTCTGAAGGAGCTAATTTCACAAGGTTAAATTTTAGGGCCCAGCAGTATGAGTCTTTGCATCTCCATTCCCTTAGGCATGCTACTGAAAGAACTTGTGGACTTTATGGTTGAGCTCTCAGATTCAGAAAAAGTTAAATTTATTGATAATTATTAATGTTTTCAGAAAGCTTTAGAATCTTAAATGGATTAAAATACATTTCAATAATTTATTTTATGCTTAAAAAAATTTGGCTATCATATTAAGCCAAATTTATGTGCCAGTGATTTGGATAAGAACTTTATATGCATTTTCTCATGCCAAAGAAAGCATGTTTTAAAGAACTGTGTTCTCATTTCTCTTAGAATTACAATATTTGGGAAGGTGAGACTCTCTCAGTATAGAATCTAATGAAATTAACAAGCAGACAATGTTAATAAGAAAAAGCATAAGAATTTCTTGTATTCCTCCTCATTATATCATAAAAGAAATAAAAAGCAGGGAAGTAAGTATAAGAGACACATCACTGTGCATTGTGAGAAATTTGGTGAGAGAAAAACAGGAAACTGAAGAAGAAAACTCTCACAGTTTTACATAGAGCTGTCTATAAATTTCTCAAACTTTAGCTTAAGGACTTATGCAAAATTACCTTATGATCTATAAAATGATTTGATAAGTTTAAGCAAATTCTTTTCCTCTTGGATTGTAAGTCATAGTCTTCTTTTGTTTAGTCAGGAGTAAATTCCAGTTACAGGTATAAAGTTTGTATCTGCATTGTCCCTGAATGACTAAAGGATTCCCTTTCTATAGTAGTTACTTAGAATGATTCTGATGATGCCACTAGATTTATGAGTTAGGGCTTCTCATTCTAGTTACTCTGGGAAGTCAATTGAAACAGTCTTCTGTGTACATAATTTTTTTTCGGCCTTGAGTCTGGGTGATACTTAGGAGGTTAAGGAAATAAAATCCAACAAGAATTGCCTGTGTACTAATGTAAACTTCATAATGTTTTGAGCTGAGAAAACCAAGAAAATTCTATTTCCTGACCTATGTTCTCAGGGGATATTCTGAAGATTAATGTGCCTCTTTCAGGGTACTAAGTTACATTTAGAGCACTAAAGAAGTCATTTACTAAATGGTGCCCTTGGGACTTGAAAGAGTTAATGTACCTCTCACAAGGTGAGCAATGTGCTCTCAAATGTATGCAAAGAGCAGTTCAAAAGCTTATAAAGCAGCCCAGCCAGGTGTGGCTCAGTGGTTAAACATCTACCTATGATCCAGGAGATCAGAATTGGATTCCCTGTCAGGACACATGCCCGGGTTGCAGGCTCGATCCCCAGTAGGGGACATACAGGAAGGAGCAGATCAATGACAATTCTCTCATCATTGATGTTTCTATCTCTCTCTCCCTCTCCCTTCCTCTCTGAAATCAATAAATACATATTTTTTAAAAAAAGCTTGTAAAGCATTGTGAGAATGTTGGTTAAAAGCAACAGCTAGCTCATACCTTTATTATTTATCACTATAACCTTTAATTAATATATTTGCTGGTGTTCAGTAGGTGCCTTATAAATAATTGAGACAAATGAGAATCTTCTTACTTTTAAAAGTGAAAACATGTGCTATAAACATTGACTAAAATAAAAATATTATAAATGCATAAATGTTATCTAAATGCCTTGGATTTCAAGAATGAAACAAATTATTGAAAACTAGACTTTTACTTCAAAATGTTTTCTTTCTCAAATTAAAATTGAAAAGATATTGAACCCTTTGAAGGTTTTCTTCTAAAAAATTGTATTATTTAAAGATAATTATGAGAAAACATAAAATATATAACATTAGGTGATAAAGTAAGGATATAAAGCTGAACATAGAATATAATCACAATTTTATTAAATATATAAGATATAAAAGCCTAACAAAATACACCTGTAAGAATTTTCTTGATATAGTAAAGGTTGTTGAGAAAATGTGATAATAAATTAGTTGTAACTTCTACATGTTGAATAATGTTGCCATTTTCCTCTTGTGCCTAAAGAAACTAAAGAATCACTCTATGCATGAGCCTTTGCCAAAGACAAAGCTGTGCTCTTCTCAGAGACTGCTATGGAGAACTCACTCTTCACAGCCTGGTCTAAGTTTCTCGGTATGGAAATTGGGCACAAAGAAGAGAGAAATCTCTGAAACTTGACTGATGGTAGACCTCAAGTTTCTTTCCCCACCCTTCTCAATGATCTTACTCTCGCTGGGTGATAAAATGTGCATTCACATGCTAAAAACTTTAATATCTATTTTTACAGAACACTCTCCAGTTTTCCCTACTCAAATATAGACATCTATACAAATGGAGTACTTAGTATTTACTACGAAATGAATACAACTTTGACTAAACTCAGAAGCTTCTTTAAAGTTCCTTTTTTTTGTTTTCTTAGAGAATGACATTACCAGCCTCCCACTTTCCCAACATAGAAAAAACGAAGCCATGCTTGACTCCCCATATCTCCATGCCCTCCTCTTTACATATCTGTCACCCATATCAAAGGAAGAGTCACATGAAGTCATATTTCAGGCCCATATTTACCTGTGATTCCAAGTGTGAGCTATTTCCAGAAAAATTTTTACTATTTATGATAAAGAATCAAGGAAAAGCTTTAATCATTTGTTTAGGGGGAAAAAAGGCAGATTTCTAGTTAAAGATGGAATGTTGAATTTGTTGTGGTAGCTTTTATCCCTTCTCAAACCCCACAAAAATTAAATAGTATAAAGTATAATTTTTATTTGGTTAGCATAAACTCAAAAGGCCAAATAAAATTTCCAGTAAACACCTGGAGTTGGCAAATGATAACTGATAAGTAGAACTAAGAAAGCTGAATGTTATGTCAGCAAGATTCTAAGAAGTTATTAAGAAATACACACAGAATCCCTCCCAAGGGGTGAGAAGGAACAGCGCCAAGTACTTCTGGAAGTAAGGGTCAAGATGGGGCTATAATCTAGTGAATTTGGGGGAAGTCTATTTAAGAAACAGTTGAATGATTTTTTTCATTGATTTGCTCCCCCTCTTTGCAGCAATTGGTCCTCAAAGAACACTAGATGTCTTTATTAATTTACCCCCAAAATAGAAGGACGTACACTTTGTGTGGAAGACTTTGGATCTTCCAAACAAAGCAATATACTGGGAACTTAAAAAAAATAACACATTTAGAAGTGAAAAAATAAATTGTTTCCCCTCACTGTATACAATGTTTAAAAACAAAGAATTAGAAGTAACTAACCATAATATTATATGACAAATTCTGTTATATAGCTATAAATTAAATGCAACCAATCTCTATTTTGGGGGCCACAGAAAGAGGGTTTTTGAGTTCAGCCTCAAAGGGTACTTATCTTTGTAGAATTTTAAGAAAGGTAATTAAGTTCAAATTTTAACCAGGTCTGCATAATAAAGTTAGCACTTATAATAAAGATGATGGTAGACAGCAGGAACAAATAAACCACCCTCCAAAAACACTTGTGCTATTCATGTCAGGACCTAGAAAACTCTGGAGCAGTGATATTATAATGACTCCCTCATTCATATATTTACAGACTTCACTCAATGATCACATTTAACCCAAACAACAAAGTTGTTCTGTGCAAAGAAGAGTAAGGAGCCCCAGAAAGTGTTCTAATGGCTCAGTACACTTCATGTTCACAAGTGGAAACATACCCACAACAGCTTCCTGTCGCATCTGAATCATCAGTGTACCTAGAATTATTTTACTTAATACAGATTACTTGTACTTAATATCCCCATAGTAGATTTTTTATGATATTTTTGCGACTTCCTCCCAAGTAGACTGTTGGCTCTTGAGTGGCAAAGCCATGAGTCATTTATTCTTGTGACCCTCACCTAGCAAAATGCTTGAACATATTATGGATACTGAATAAACGATGAATGACTGACTTAACCTTAATTTCAATACCAACAGTCTTTCATTCTTCCTTGTAATGAAGGGTCTTTCTTGTAAACTGAACAGCTGAATTCTTGTATTATGAGTGCTCTACTAGGGTCCCTGCCAAACATCTAAGTTCCCTTGCTCTCAGATCCTCCTCTTGCTCTCCTCTGACCTTTGGGAAACTAGAACAGGGATTTGGAATTCTAAGCCCTAAAAATTGCTAGAAAACTTTTACTGCAGCACTTAATATACAACCATATGCACTCCTTTATTTCCACAAGAATATACTACTACATCCTTTTATTTACTTCTTGTGTTCATGAGAATGTACCTGAGGCACTGGCATTAGTGAACTCCTGCTATGTGCTAGTCACTCTTAGTTACTGTATTGCTTTGCCAGGGCTCCCATAACTAAACACCACACACTGGGTCACTTAAACAACAGAAATATATTCTCACAGTTCTGAAGGCTATAAGTTCAAGATGAAGGTGTTGCAAGGTTTGTTCCTTCTGAGGGCTGTGAGGGAAGGATCTCTTCTTGCTTCTGGTGGCTTGCTGCTCATCTTTTGAGTTCCTTAAATTGTAGGGTTGTCACCCCAATCTATACCTTCATCTTCATATGGCATTCTCCCTTTGTCTTCACAATATATTTCTTTATGCATGTCTCTGTATCCAAATTTACCCAAGATCAATCACATTGGTTTAGAACCCAACCTAATGACCTCATTTTAACTGTATTACCTGTGTAAAGATCCTATATCAAAATAAGGTCACATTCTGAGGAACCGGGAGTTAGGTCTTCAACATATGAATTTTTACAGGACACACTTTAACCCATGACAATGCTCATTGTCTGAAGAGTATTACACTGAAAGTCTCTGGACTGAGGCATACCAGACACATTTAAGAGTAAGATTATTATACTGAAAAACTTGTCAATAAAGGAATTACTATAAACTGTGTCTGTGACCTTTTACACATTTCTTTTCACCAGATGCTAAGAATTGTGTGGTTAGAGAGGATTAAGCCTTCTCAGCATGAGTTTAGAAGTGCTTTCTTTGGAAAATGAAAGTAGCTCAAGAGAAAATATACTAACATCAGGGGTTCTCTTAAGGAAATGGCCCAAAGAATTGCCCTACTCTGACACCCACATTTCACTAGCATCACCCAGTATCACACAGACAGGGCTTCTGATCAGCATTCAGTTGTCCAACTTTTAAATCTGAACAGAGAGCCAAAAGTCATCAGACTTTGGAAAATCCTTTACTATCAAAGAGAGAAGCTAAAACAAATAAACAGAAACACTAAACTAAAAATAAAACCTTGGATGTTAGAGTGAACATAGAGAAAATAAAACTTCAAACAGTTGTCAGTGCAGGGGTTCAGAGGAGCTACAAAAGTGCAGCAGGAGGTAAGTTGGGTTATGACTGTGGTGGTGAATACATGAATACATGACTTTATGCATTTGTCAAAACTTGCGCACAGCACACCACAAAGAACAAAGTTTATTGTATGCAAGTTTAAAAAAATCACCAGACTGTAAGTGAAATCCACAATAGAATTTGAACTGTAACAAATTAATCTAACTGTATTCCATATGAATAATACCACTATACTGAAGGAGTTGAATTGTGCCCTCTAAAAAAGATATTCTGAAGTCCTATCCTCCAGTAGCTATGAATGTGACCTTATTTGGAAATGGGGTCTTTATAGAGATAATCAAGTTAAAATCATTAGCATAGGGCCTGGTCCAATGAGTGTCGTTCTTATAGAAAGGGGGAAATTTGGACACAGAGACAGATAAACACAGAGAGAAGATGATCATATGACAAGATTGATGCATCTACCAGACAAGGAACACCAAAGATTGCTGGCAAACACCATAAACTAGAGGAGACAAGGATGGATTATCTCCGAGAGTCATCAGAGAAAGAATGCCCCACAGGAACTTTGATTTCAGACTTCTAGCCTCCAGAAGTGTAGGACAATAAATTTCTGTTTTAAGCCATTCAGTTTTTGTAACATTGTTATGGCATCCCTAGGAAACTAATACAGTAAATTACTTTGGAAAATAGTATTTTGACTGGATTCTATAAGGCTATTAACAAAAAGAACAGTGCACAAATACTGCACTCTAGTTAACAAATTTGTTTCTTACAAGAGTAGTATGGGTTAGAATTTAAGAAGTACTTTACATGTATAGTAGAGTTGAACAAATAAATATATTGTAGATAATGTACAGTGAGACTTCTTTGTTTTGAACAAAACTGTTACAGATATGGAAAAAGAAAAGGCTAGACGAACTCTGTGGTATTAGATTAAGAGTTCTGAGCTATCAATATATATAGAAACATACATATATATGACAATATACATGTGTGTGTACTTGCATGTGTGTGCATGGCTTACTTAGTATATAAACAGATGACCCTTGAACAATGAGCAGTTAAAGGTGCCAATCCTCCCACGCACCCCTCTCAGTCAAAAATCTGTGTATAATTTTTAACTCCCCCAAAACTTAACTATAGTTATCCCAAAAAATCTGTAGGAAAATTGTTTCTAGGAACCCCTAGGAATACTAAATTCTATGGGTGTTCAAGTCCCTTATATAAAAAGGCACGCAGAACAATGCAGTCAGCCCTTTGCATCTGTTATTTTCAGTTCATGGTTGGTTAAATCCATGGATGTGAAACCTGAGCATACAGAAGGAGGCCTATATATTTATTGGAAAAAAAATCCACATGTAAGTAAGTGTTTCTGCACAGTTCAAACCTGTGTTGTTCAAGGGTCAATTGTACATATATTTTCAAGGTGTGTCCACTGAGGTGTTCTAGAAACAATTTCTAAATACCATTACTCAATCAGTGTAACCAGGGCTCATTAGAAAAGCAGTTGAGTCTAGGTTTGGAACAGTGTAAACACAAGACGAGCCTGGAAAACCTTGCTGTGCATTCTGTATACTTTGTGTACTTTTTGAAGTAAGGAAATACTCAAAAGTAGGTGGATGTCTCTTGAAAGGTCACCGACTCCAATCTGAAACAACTGCTGAGGACCAAAGCTAGAGCAATGAGAGTAAGAAAATAAAAACTGATAGTACCGATTTAAACTCAAAGAATAAAACAAATACCCATGGGGCTCTACTTAATAAATAAATAATTAAATAGATAAGAAGTGGAAGAGAAGATACAACTCTTTCTCACAAAATAATTCCATTAGTAGATGTAGACAGGACGGGAAACATAAATATCACAATTAAACATCACAATAATCATTGCTGTCAGCAATATCCATCAATAGCAATGGAAAAGAAAATTAAGGTACAGATGTTCAACATGAAACAGGGGATTATAGTATTTAGATATCTCCAATAAAATATTCATTAACTACAAAGGTAATACAAAAACAAAAACAAAACAAAGCAGTACTTTTACAGTGGATAAAAGAGCAGACGCCTCCTTATGTAAGTGATCCAGGTAAATGTCATCAGTAATAAGACATATAAATATCAGGTATTACTGATATGATGTACTGAGAAGGGCTCATTACCTTGATAGTTTTGTTCAAAATCCACAACCTCAATCTGAAGATGGAAAAACATCACACAAACGATTACTGAGGGATATGTTACAAAACAATTGACCAATAATCCTTAAAAATACAAAAACGCAGAAAAACAAGGAAAGTCTGAGGCTCTGTCTCAGACTTGAAGAAACTAAAAAGACATGATTAAGTGCATTGTGGGATCCTGGAAAAATGAAAGACATTAGAGAAAATAATCTGGTTGACTCTGAATAAAGTCTGAAATTTATAGTATTTTATCAACATTAACTTTTTAGTTTGAACATTATACAATGTTTATGCAATATGCTAGCATTAAAGAAAAATGAGTGTAGGTATATGAGAGTACTCTGCACTATTTTCACAATTTTTCTGTAAATCTACAAAATAAATACTTAAAAAAGACTGGTACATTTGCACAATGGAATACTACTCAGCCATAAAAAAGAAGGAATCTTACCATTTCCTACGGCATGGATGGACATGAAGGTTATTATTCAAAGTGAAATAAGCTAGTCAGAGAAAGACAAATACCATATGATCTCACTTACATGTAGAATTTAATGAACAAAAACGGACTAACAAAATGGAAAAAGATACATAGATACATGGAACAGACTGAGAGCTGTCAGAATGTGGAGGGGAAGACAGAGTAAAAGAAGGTGAAGGGATTAGCTAAAGAACTAATATGCATAACCCGTAGACACAAGCAACAGAGTAGAGATGGCAGAGGGAAGGGGGCTGGGGGCTGGGTGGAGGCAGGCAGAGGAGGGTAACTGGAACATCCGTAATAGTGTCAACAATAAAAACAGGAAAAAGAAATGCTAATGATACTTTTAGAGGGATAAGAAAATATATTAATCCACAAAACGAGAGCATAATACTATACACATAGCATTTATGGGACAAAAAATACCCTTTGAAAATTAAAATGATGAGAGTGGTAGACTCAGTAAAGTGTTTATAGATAAAGTTGAGGAAATCTCCTGGGAGGTACAAAACTAATCAAAGAAAAAGTACTGGAGAGAGGATAAGAAAATTAGAAGAGGAGTTAAAAAGATCTAGCATCCAACAGAGAAGACAGAGTAAGAAATTATCATATTATTAACAAAATAGCTCAAGAAAATTTCCTAATTAAGAGATTCACAGAATGCCTATATTTGTTTATATCAGTATGGTTTCAAATAAATTTATTTTATTTATTGAGTTATAACCCAGTGTTATTACATCAGATGAAAATAGATTGAAAAAATACACATTCATGTGAAATTTCAGAACACTTGAAGCAAAGAAAAGTTTTTAGAGAGTGTAAAACATCTTAATATAAAGGTCAAACATGTAAGAACTTTTTATTTTTATTCGACTTTTTTTAGTAGCAGCACTAGAAGCTAAAAAACAGAAGCTTTTTAGCATAAAATAACTTTCAAATTAGAATCTAAACAAGCTAAATTGTCATTCAATTGTGAAAGTAGCCCGGCTGGGCATGGCTCAGCGGTTGAGCATCTATCTACCTAGGATCCAGGCGATTGGGGTTCGATTCCCGGTCAGGGCACATGCCTGGGTTGCGGGCTCGATCCCCAATGACTCTCTCATTATTGATGTTTCTATCTCTCTCTCTCCCCCTCTCCTTTCTTCTCTCTGAAATCAATAAAGATATATTTTTTAAAAAAATTTAAAAAAATTGTGAAAGTAAATATTTTTTATACGGGCAATGCCTCAAATATTTACCTCTAATGCACTTGTTTTAGGAATTCATGGGAGGATGTGCCTCGTCAAACAAAGGGGATAAACCTGGAAGTGGAAGTCATATAGAACTGAGCAAAAATTGCTGTTTATGTTGGTATAACAGGGAAATTAGAAGCATATATATGTTATCTAGAGGTGGCTATATGAAAGAGAGCTAAATCCTAATCTATCATTGTGGGAGTTCAATGACAAGTCTTACAATGTTAAAAATATAGAAATAAAAATAATTGCAAAGTATTTAGAAGTATGGAAAAAAATACTAAAATAATAAATTCAAGAAGTCAAAATCAACAGTCTTTATGGTGTAATAAAAAACACAAATGTAGAGGTTTTTTTGGATCTTAAAACAATGTTCATGAATAATCCTCATAAACATTAAAAACTTGATTAAAAAAAGAAATTACTTGTTGATTCCCAAGTTAAAAAACAGCCCAAAGCCACACAAATTGCTTTTGGTTAACATAAACAGGATATTTACCATGTGCTATGTGCTGTTCTAAATACTTCACATTTATTAACTTAATAATTGAGTTAAGAATTTTAATGAATGTGACACTATGTTCAAAGAAATTAAATTATGTATCCAAAGTCACATAGTGAAATGACAATGACAGAATCTGAACCCAGCCAGTCTCCAGAGCACACATTCTTAACAATGCCCTGAAATCTCTCACGTGATAAAAGCTATTAGCAGAAAATTGTAGTCATGGGGACAGATAGCTGGGTGTGGTACAAGAACACCTGGGTCTATATTTTAACTCTACCATTTATTTACCAACTATGACGCTTTCCACAAGTCCACTTCTATGGGCTTTAGCTTTCATATCTGTACTGAAAATAAATTCTGAGTGCTGATGTTAGAATGAAATAAGGTGATGCAAAGTCAAGCATAGGGAACAAACTGATATAAAGTCTGCATAGGGAATGGCACATAGTAGGTACTCAGTATATGCTAACTCATTTGAATTAGATTACTGAAATGGATGTGAAGTTCAATGTTATGTTAGTGCACTTGTAATCCTAAATTCTACCTATTGCCCCTTCAGGGTGTCTAAGGAAGAGCCATGTTACTTTAAGGAAAGTCAAACCATACATATCTTTTGATGATAGAAAGTAGATGGTCTAAATTTCCTTATACATATATTCTTTTTCCAAGTTCAATCTAGGAAAATTATTAGTTAAGGTACCATGATACCTTTCACATTCCCCCCCCCCCAAATGATCCTTTTCCAAAAATTGTTTGCTGTTTAAAATAAATTCACACATCTGACTTAATTTCACTTGTTAAAATTATTCTCTGGTTGTTCTGAATGTTCAGTCAATAATTTTACACTCCAGGATGAAATTTTGACAGCTTTAAAACGCATTTGCTTTTAAATAATCAGAATCTACAAAAGTCTATTGTAGAAGAGCAGCGTTTAAGTAGCTGGGCTGTTAAGACTTTTTCATTGTTTTTGAGCATTTTCCAAGTGCACAGAGAAAGAATTGTGCCTCAGGATGTTAATGGCTGTTGTGAGGAAAATGTGTCCCATTATGATAAAATATTTGGAAAATGCCACATAAGATAGGTTTCTTTTCTGTGAGACTTTTCAGAGCCTCTAATGCTTGAATCTCTAAGGGGACATAAAATGTACGGTTTCCCCAAATTAATTCGACCCCATGATATCGTTTTTATTTTGTTGTGTTTTTTTTTGTTGTTTGTTTATTTGCCTCTGAAGCTTCCTTGCGAAACTTTTTATTTTGGATGAAAGATTTAATTGAAGCTGAAGGGTTGATGCTGATAGCTCAACTTTTTTATTTTTATATTTTATTTTTGCCCTTTCTTACCTACTTCTTATTCCATAAAGTTGACATTTCTCTCTAGAAGTCAAATGAGTAAGGAGGTTTCCTCCTAATTAATCTTTATGACATATTTCTTTCATAAGTATTTTATATCAATAGAAAGAAAAAATCAATAAATTCAGAAAGGTAATGTGTAAATTAGTTAACATATAGTTATAAATAAAACTCAATTATTATGAAAGAGCAACTTTTACTAAAAAAAAATTTCTACTTTTGTAATTCCACATATTAAAAAAGTTAGTATTGAATAATAGTTGAAACTGTAGGTACTAAAATTTGGTGTGGTATCAGGTCTGGGTACATAGCTTTCCAAGATTGGTTTTGCAAGTATTATAAAACAGAGATGGAAGTCTGGCATATTTTGTGACTTGTGTGGAGGATGTTTTCCATTTTTCCCCCATAAGAATATTTCATTCTCTAGAAAATAAAATTTGTTTAAAATTATTTTATTTTATATATTAAATAAAACAGTTAACATAAGAAACTGATTAAGGAATTTAGTGGTGAGTTCGCATGATTGGACTAGTTACTTTCTGACTTTTGAAATATGGGAAAAAAGCCAAATATTCATATACACTATAATGACAAATTATTATTATATTTAGAAATATATTGGATTCTAAAATTATAAACAAGTGGATACTTTAGGCAATTATCTGGACCTATTGTGGTAAGAAAAATATTAAAAACAGCCTATTAAGATAAGTGATAGATTTTATATTATGTATAAAAAGGATCCTAAATCTGCTCCAAACATCTATTAACTTCAAGGACATCCTGAAAAAATCCTTAAAGAGCCATCCCTAGTGTCTAGCCCAGCCTTTCTTCCTTCTTATATTTCTTTCTGCAGCAATAAAGGCTAACATCAGTCATGGAGAGCAGTGTTCTCTTCTGTTTTAGTGACACTGTAACCTAATATCACAGACTTCCTTTTTCCTGCTGGGCGAGCCTGACCTTCAAAATTTGCAATGAAACCCATCCCTCTCATACCAAGAGCAGCCACAGACTTATCTTCTTCTAAAATAAAGCTGGAACAGAAATCCCTACAGAAAGTCCTAGGTTTCAAGAGCATGGAAGCACGTTGGTGTCAAGCCTCTGAGATAAATGTAACAATAGCAATATGTATACCTCACATTTTCATCATGTAAGTTCTCTTTGCAGCATAAAAGGGTGTTTTATAAATTTGATTCAATTCTTTCCAATGTATGATATCTGTAGAAATAAATGTTTTGGTGGCCTCCTGATTTTATTTAACCTCATGCATATAAATGTCCTGACATTTTTTCCTCTACAAAGAAAATATATCTTTCAACAGATGCTGCACATTCACCTCACTTCTTCACAATTAAAGTTTAACTAACAGCAAAACGCCACTAATGCATGGCTAATTTCACAACGCAAGCAGATGTCGTTAGAAGAACGTCTTCCACTGTTAGCCTCTGGCTCCTGTGACTGCCGTACAATGAATGGGAGGAAGAAACAATTCAGAGAACACGAGATGCTGTGTGCTGGGGGCACAGAACATGAGAACTAGTTGGAAGTAATTAAATTATAAGTGCCTATGAGTGTGACGCATAATCTATCTTTTAAATGTTTTTAAACTACAGATTATCTTTTATAAAGATCAATTTCTCATCATGAAATAACTGATATAATTTAACTTGCATTTGTAGTTTTAATTTATTTTACTTATTTCATTAATTTAATTTACAGTCTTTAGTTGGAATTCTTTCCATTTAGCTAGAAAGCATAAAGATTAGTGTATAGGTTCATAAATGTAAAGTAATGCGCAGCAGCCTTGGAATTCATTTCAGCTTTATATATGTGGGAACAGATGAGATGAATATGTCCCCCATCTTTGAGGACACATGTAGAAAAACTCATGAAAATTGAGCCCTAAAACTGGGTATTATTCAAGATTGATATTTTATTGAATTAAAATCCTGTTAAGTTATGCATTAAAATGATTATAAACCTGATTCATATATATCTGTAGTTGATTATAAAAGATGGCCACAGATCATCTTTATTCCCTGTGCACGTGCGTCTTTGCAATGTGACTAGTACTTTTTTCCGTTAAGATATAGAGTCTACTTCCTTTTCACTTTAAGTCTGAGCTGGCCTTGGGATTTTCTTTGATCAATAGAATGTGGTAGAATTGATGCTGTGCTGCTTCTGGGACTAGGCCTCAAGAGTACTTGCTGATTCTGTTCTAACCCTCTTAGAACACACTGTAAATGTATATAAGTCTGAGATAGACTTTTGAAGGTGAGAGACACTGGAAAGAGAGACTGTGTGTGAAGCTACTTTTGACCATCTGGCCTCACTGGAGCCACCAGATGACTGTAGCTGAGTGCATAACTCAGGGGAGACTAGCAAAAGAACCACCAGGTGAACCCAGACCAATTGCCAACTCAAAGAATCATGGTAAAAACAGTTGCTGTTTAAGTCATTCAATTTTGGAATGGTTCATTTTGTTACAATAGGTTAAGGAGACAATGGCATTTACCAAGGGTTTAAGATACAGAATCTCCTACAATTACTTGAAGAAAATATGTTACCCTCGTTGCTCTTTACATAGTTTATAAGCTATATATTTATGATGCTCTAATTTAGAATCCATTAACGATATTGAATCAGCTAGTGTCATGTATTGGATATCATTTTAAAATAATTATCTGATTGTTTCACATCACTAATTCTTTCTAGTTTCCTTATTCTCAACAAAGTTTTCATTATATTGAATATGTACAGTTTGATTTCCTTCTGGTTAAGTATATTGTCCTGAGCTCTACATAATGAATTTTATTATATTGCTGAATAATGTGTTCCTAAGGCCCTTTGGGATGCTCCTCTGCTTTGGAGGTGCTGTTTACACCCCTCAGTTCAGTGTCATTGGCATTTTCTCATCAAAGTCATTGTTTAAAATGTGAAATCACATTGAGTGCAAGGTCAACCTCAGGAATACATCTTGGTTCTCTTCATTCAGCAGACAATCAAGAACACATTGCTTCTGTGGAGCACGTTTCTGCGACATCATACAAAGGTAAGCTATTCCCATTATGCCTGGGGCTGAATAGAGCTCCGCATCAATATGCATATTTAGTGCAGATATTTTACATAATCCTTTTTTGTATTCCTCATATTATCCTAGATCTAATGATCTACAACATGAATATCCTTCATTCTGATAAAAGTTCCAACTCCTAGAAAACCCACCACTAAACCAGGCCTAAGACCCTGTGAATCGCACCTCTTGGCTAGGGATGGAGACCAGAATCAGATTCAGTAGGTATGACACTGGAATTGGTGATTTATATTACTAGATGCTTCTCAGAACTCTTTTGCAGTGTCCTGACAGAATGTGTATTTTTTTCTTTCTTTGTAGCATGACTATATCATCTAAAACAAATAACCACTCCCTGGGAAGAGGCTCCCTGATTTGCTCTCAAGAATTAGGATCCCAAGGGAAAGAAAACACACAACAGGTTGCATGCTGAAAGGGATAAATTACAGAGTTTAATAAATGGATGATTTTCAGAGCTGGAGGTAAGCTGAAGCCATTCCTGTCCCTAGGTCTGAAGTGACAAGTAGAGGCTGTGGCCTAATGGAACTGGACTAGAGCTGCAGTCATGGAAAATGAGTCACTGCTAAAACCTTAAATCCCTAACATTTCTCATCTCCAATTGATTTCTCCCAGTTATCAGCTCCAACCAGAAGCCAAAGCAGCGCTGGACTCCTGGGGCAATGAGGAAGGGAGAGAAAGAGAATGGACGTGGAGGAGTGGGGAGAACCATCACAGCTGGGGTGCAATGGAAATGATGTTCTAGACTGACTCCAGGCTCACTTCTCCTACTGTCAGCACATTAGGTGCACTCAGGTGCTTCTGGAGATGTCCTCTCTGTATACTAAATATGGAGTGTTAGGTGGGAATTTAACTTTATTGTGTACGTACAATGAATACATTGAAATAAAACCTTGCTAGACTTGCCTTTCCTTAACTAGAGAAAGATGTGGACTCTGAATGTCAGACAAATTTGCTTTAAATCCTGACTCTCCACTTCTTAGCTGTCCAAATGAGCAAAAAGCATGTTTGTTCCTTTTTCTCTTTACTTGTAAAATGGAGATACTATGCTTACTATATAGAATTACTATAAAAATTAACCCAAAAGATCATTATAAACAATTTAGAACATGCTCAGAATTTAGTAAGTGCTAAATAAATTTGACTTGTTTTTAGTTAAAATTTATTAACTTGATAAATAACTAATAACCTTGATTATTGCTATTATTTTCCTACTTAATGACCAAGATTGTTCCTGAATATGTCTCTTCACTCCTGCATCCTTTAACAACTTTCTTTCAAAAACTGTAAACTGATCTTTAAAAATCAATAATTGATAGTACACAACATAAATTTTTAAAAAATCAGTTTTAACCTATTATTAACTTAATAATGCTAATATTAATAATACCATCATAAGTTATCTATTAATAATAAGATGCAATATCAGGCATATTAACCTTCCATCTGAAATAAAAGTTTATGACTTCTGTCTTAGGCTGGTATGAATTAGATTCTTCACTTGTGAGAGTTACTCAGTGTGTTTTAATTAAAATTCTTATTGCTAAGTCCATAATCTGAGGTGGTTGTAGCAATGAACATCTTAGTGAAAATATATTTATAACAACTGCAGATGTATTAGAGAGACTACCAAGAAACTGATCAAGGCATTTACTTTTTTGAAAGTTTTTACATTTGAAATTTTAATAAAATGAATTCACATTTGTATGAACAGTATTTTTACAATCACAGCTTCAACCAGGTGTTGCTTTTTTCTCTCCTCATTTGAAGATTTTGGGATGAAATATAGTTTTGAAAATCTTTTCTATCAAAATCACTTGTTCTGCTTTACGTAAATGACCATGGGTGCTGCTTTATGAGAAATAAATGGTACAAAATACAAACCACTAGATGAGTCTGGGATTAGAACAAAAGAAGCGATGGTCCAAAATATTATACTTCAAAAAAATCATAGGAGTGTTAGTGATGATTTATAAATACAGCCAAACTTCCAACCTCTAAAAAAATCTGAGAAACATTAATCAAAACCAATAAATAGTACTTTCAGGGTACTTTCAAATGGTATTTCATCGCTTGTTTTATTTTGATCTATTTTTTAAAACTTCAATTCCTCATGAAAACAAGTTGTATAGCTTATGGTATTACTCTAGTAAAATGATTTTCATAAATAAGGCAAGATGCAATTGAAAGGAACATATATAAAGATTAATGCATCCGACTTTTAGGCTTATGGTGACTAACTATAATTCCTGAGCCTGAAGTTATTGGAAAGAAAATCTCTCTTATGAAAACAGGCAACAAATTCCAAACTATCTGGGCAGCACAGCAATTTACTTTCAGTAGACTTAAAGAATTGTGGTTTTATAGCCATTCTCCTTACGTTTATTGATTTCATATGCAGTTTTGTACAATGACATAATGCATCTAAGTTTCACACAGAGACAGAAAGGATAACTAACATTTGTGTCATTTGTCAACCCAAAGTAATCAATGGGACCTGGTCTCCACTTAGATGTGCAAAGCAACAAGAGGCAAATTCTCTTCAATCAAAGTGCCTCAGGGACAAGAAAGGTAAGGATATGTCAAAAGAGAAGAAGTGAAAATAAGAACAAAATCCTAATGTTAAAATGCTTGTTAGAAAATAAAACAATATATAAAATGTTCAGCATCTTTCATCAAATGTCACTTTAGTGGCATTGTAAATGCTTAGTCATCTGTGTGGAAATGCTTACTCTCTCCACTAAGAAAAAGTGTGGGTTCCTTAACCCTGCCAAAGGTGATTAATATATGTGTGCTCAAAGATATGGATGCACTTTAATAAAACATAATTAGAAATGCAAATTTGCTGCCACACCAAAGTCCTATAGTACTTTATAAATTAAGATACCAAAGTTTTAATAGGATTTGTTTCATTTACCTATATAAGTGTACCCATTCATTACTGTCAGAAAAAACAAAGGAATATTCAGTAGAAATGATAGTACTTAAAGGCAGACATAATTAAAATTCTAAAGGTGGTAAAACCTTTCCTTCTTGTTATTCTTTCTTTCCTCGTGTTTTTCCTCCACAGCATTAACCACATGCCCACTCATGTCATCTCCTTGTTAATCCATAGCAAACAACTCTCTTGTTAAGGACCGAATGTGTGTTTTATCCCACAATTCCTATGTTGAAATCCTAGGCCTCAATGTGATGGTTTCCTAGGTGGGGCCTTTGGGAGGTGATTAGGTCATGAACTTGGATTTCTCATGAATAAGATTAGTGCCCTCATCAAAAGGACCCCAGAGAGCTCTCTCACTGTTTCCCCACCATGTGAAGACAATCAAAACACAGCTAGGAAGCTGACTCTCACCAGACTCTGAATCTGTTGGCTTTTTGATCTTGGACTTCTCAGTCTCCAGAGCTATGCCAAAGAAATGTGTCTTGTTTAAGCCAACTGGCCTATGGTGTTTTTATTACAATAGCTTGAATGACCTTTCATAAACTGATCTAGCAAAGTGTGTGCTCTATCTATGTTGCAAACTCCCTGCTCTACCCTAACCTCTTCTCAAAGAACTCGCCCTCCCGGCAGCCACCGCAGTAGACAAGGAACACCTTGACCACATTTCTCCAGCCACAGATAATTGGGCCCCTAAGGAACTCTGGTTTAAGCAAAGCTGATGGATGGACTGACTGATAACTCATGATCTGTGTGACTTTCTTCATCATGAAGGGGGGAAGTTCAATCAGATCTTTATCTCAGAGATTTGAAGCAATAGGTAGACAGGAGAGAGTTACAGTGGGGAGTGTGTGTGTGAGTTAAAATAAAATTTTAAAAAGAGAAAAAAGTAGAGTTAAAACTGTAATGGCAAATACGAAACATTGTGTATGTGAGGTTGAGGGAGGAACACCTGAGAGGAGAACAGTTAAGAGAGAGACAAATGGGAAGACTCACAGAGAGCAGAGCACTAATAGAAATCCTATGACCCCAGAAGAGTGAGAGGAGAACTTCAGTCCTTAACATTTCCATCTCTAACTCTTATTCACATGAGACCTAGCTCTGATTATCTCCTGACATTTGAGATCCATAAACTTGCTGTATTTAGAAAATGCCATTCCATTTTTCCAAAGATAGTTTGATTGGATCTTTGTTCCTTGTTACCAAGCCATTCAATAAATTATTCACCAAATTAATTTGGAAAACAATAAATCTTGCATTTGTAAAGCACTTTATAGTTGATCAAGCACTTTCATAACTACTATCTTATTTTATCTTTACAATAAGAATGTGAGGTAAGCAGACCAGGTATTGATATCTGCAGTTAAATTGAGGAAATGGGATCTTTTAAAGCTATAGTCTCCCAAGACATTGTGTGATAAAAATGGGACCAGAGCCTAGGATTTTGGGTGTTGGTTATGTCACTGAATTGTACTTGAACACACACACTCACACTCACACACACACATTTCTAGGTCATGTAATCTTTTATTTGTAAAATTTAAAAAAAATCATAATTATAAGCACAAAAATAAAACTCTTCCAGCTTTCTCTCAACTTCTCTGGAAAATACTCAGATTCCTCTCTAAAACTTCTGATAATCTCCACAAACCCATCCTCTCTTTGACATAGCTTCTGTTTTTTCTCTCCCTCTTCTAACTTGCCTGTGGACATATTCTGTTCCTGGGACTAAGGAAGGCAGCAGCTGTAGTGACAATGGCCACTCAAGGTGCTGTGGTGCTGTGGAGACTGGCTGTCTAGAGTTGCATCAGAAATGCTGATGCCTGGTGAGACCCCAATGTCCACAATCATTCTGTAGAAATCTTCCTGGTGACTGTTCATGCCTGAGACTAATGAAGCAAATATTTGCATATTGGACACCAACTACTGACGTCAAAAATCTCTGAAGGTGCCACTGTCAGTAACTCATTGGAGACTCTTTCACAGCAAGGCTGATGGTTCTTCAATATCTCAAAGGAAATTTTAATAAAAAACCCCATGAAGAACACATCCTAGATTCAAGCAAAAAACACTGTGAAGGCCACTCCTGAAGAAAGCAAGCCCTGTGTCATTCAGGTACAGTTCTAACAAATCATAAGTCATTGTCATTCATTCATTCATTCATTCATTCATTCATTCATTCATTCATTCATTCATTCAGCAAATACTTATTAAGCACTCATTATACATTGCTCTTGATGTGGTGAAGCAAAAAACTAAACAAACTCACTCCTTGAATCTATTGACTTTAAATTCTGGAATAACAAATTGCCCGGTGGAGTGTGGCTCAGTGATTGAGCATAGACTTAGGATCCAGGAGATCGAGGTTCAATTCCCGGTCAGGGCACAGGTCTGGGTTGTGGACTCGATCCCCTCTGGGGGGCATGCAGGAGGCAGCTGATCAATGATCCTCTCTCATCATTGATGTTTCTGTCTCTCTCCTCTCCCTTTCTCTCTCTGAAATCAATAAAGACATATTTTTAAAAAATAAAATATAAATTCTGGAATAACAAATAAATTCTGTAACCCACTACTCCTTTCAGCAGTACAGAAATGTTTGTATTCAACATTATAAACCTATAACTTTGGGAAGCCAGCAATGTATCGATATATCTGCACAGATTTGGGAGGTCCGGAGGGTAGAGGAGCATTGTCCTTTCCATTTTTGGACTTTGGAAGGGAACTATCTCACAAACACTTCTCACACAAATTATATAAGCAGTAATTTCAATGGTATAGCTTATTGGTTAATTGGAGGGCCTGAGTTTATCAAGTTCTGTTTAGAGTAGACACAACTTGAAAGATGTCTCAGAGCCTATTAAGGGAGTTAGTGAATAGTCTGGCTGAATGTTTTGATGAAAAATTTTGCTACAGAAGAGGCAAAGTAAACTGAAGCGGAGGGCAGTGTGGCAGACAGCCTGGTCAGATACACACAGGCTCACAGATGGAATTCAGGTGGCCCGCAGCCCAGGCACCAGAGTGCAGGACCTGGTTAGCCTGCCCCAATGACAGGAAGTAAAATCGGTCTCTGAGATATACATTCTGGAGTTTCTACCAGTAAACCCTTGCGGAATGGTGAAGGATTGCTGTCACCAGTCTGGGTTTCAGCACAGACCAGTCACGCTTAAGTGGACATGAGTGTGTATCCTGAGAACCTTCCTGGGTTCAAGGGCTTTCAGAGACCCACTCTTCTCATTCCGATCATGTATGATGCCACACACACATCCTACATATCCAGACACCATTCTAGAAAGAAGCAATAAGAACATGGGGGTAGGGGAACAGTGGGAAAATTCTCAAAGATTTATGGTTCACTCAAGAGAATGAGTTAACTAAGGACAGTTTAAATTATAGAATAAGCTAAATATATCATACTAAGTTTAGTTTAGTTTTGCTTACAGGCACTACCATAATGTGTGAGTGTGTATGTGTGTGTATAAGATCAGATAATAGGAAAAGTAAGAAGCCATATATTTTGTACATAACTTAGTGTAGTAAAAACAAATTTGCAAACCTGTATATTATCTTCAACTTATAAAAAAGAAAATATATTTGTGAAATACAGATCAACAGTTTTTATCAAAGTTACATGTGGACTTTTATATAGTGTACATTTTTATAGTACCATTATTAGTTCATTAATATAAAATTGAAGTTTAAATCATATTAACAACTAAACCACACAGTAATTAAAACTTCCTACTGAACCATTTCAGTGTATATATTGTTTATATACTGTTTATACACTGTTATTATTACTACATACTGTCTATAATGTGTAAAAGATTGCTTATGATTCCAGGTTATAGGTGATATTTATAGGAAAATAAAAGTTTGAAATATTACTTGAAATTTTCCTTTTTGGCATCCAGTGGCCCCACCTGCAGCTCAGCTAACTGGCCACTCGACTGGCCCGTCTCAGGTAACGAATGTGTCAGCAGAATCTGAGACCAAGGAGAGTAGCTCATGATATTTTTATTTTCCGAGTAGAGGTTTTGAAGTTAAGAGTTTGGATTTGCAAGACTTGTACTTGTCTAAGTCTTAAAATATCAAGGGATGAAGTTTATGCCACAAAAATAGGGTGGTGAGAAGAGTAGAGGTGCCTGAATCCCTCCTCCCTCATGTCCAAAGAAATAAAAATTCCAGGAACTAAGGGAAGAAACTGAGAAAGAACTATAAGAAGGAAGAGAGCTATGTGGGTTTCTGCAGGAGGGAGAAGAGGAATGACCATGTGGACATGACTGAAGTCAGCAGTGAGGGACTGTCTCTTGTCCATCCAGGTCACAACCACCCATTGCAGGCTTCCAGGGAGCCAAGTGGGAGACAAGCCATGTCCCAGACAATCCCAGGAACATCTACATGATGTCACCAGTGCTGAGGGAGGGCATTAGCAGTTCTTTTCAACACTATTCAAAAAAGACTTTCCTTTTCCAGCAGTCAGAATATCTCTTGTTGTTTTCATAGTAGCAATGACGTTTGCCTGAGCCCTGAAACTTTGCTCTACAGTATAGAGCTACCCCTCCAGAACAAACAGCTTATCTATGGCCCAGGATCCTCTTAAACTCCAAGACTCTGGCCACCCACACTTGTGTGTACTGGTTTAAATCACTTCAAGCTTCCCCTGAGCCCGAAGTCATATATCTGTACAAAATGAACTGCCTCTGAAAATAGAGCTTGACAGCTTGACAATGGTATTTAGTGAGCAGCAAACATCATGCCTCTAATACATATAGTAAAGAAAGAAGTGTTAGAGAGAATTTTCTCTTTAGGGAGGAGTTGCTACCCATCAAAACTGTAAGTAGGTAAAGATAATGACATTGGGAAGGAGAGCTTGTACCCTCTTGTAACTACTGCTGGCTGCTCTCTCAATTAAAAAAAATATATACTCTATCTAGATAGCTATCTCCTTAGCACTGCTCTCCCTTGCTTTAGGAGTTTCCATATGCATCATAGCTGCCCCTGTGGGTGCCCCTCCATACCCCCCAGCCAGTCTCTGAAGTCAGATTGTGTTCTGGCAGACATATCTCATTCATACCTATAGCTTTCTGCTCCCCTTTTCCTGGGGCCAATCTTTGGCCCTGAGATGGTGCTTGGAAAGGAATTAATGCCACCAAGAGTGCCTCTGATGCAATGAATAGCAGTGGGTAAAAGCTTGGCACTTTCCATTCTTGGTGAAATAATTCTACAAAATCCCTTAGGAGGTCCAGGGCAGAAGTGAGCTCCAGTTTCCCACAGCAGTAACCAATTCATTAATAAAACTTCATGGCTTTCCTACCTTTTATTTCTCACTACTTCGCTCCTTCACTATGTTCTCTAAGATCACCTTCCAAATATACTACTTATATCCAAATGTTTGTGTTAGCACCTGCTTTTGAGGTTCCCAAATTAAAAAAACACACACATTGTAGAGTTAATATACTTAAGCATCATAGCCCCAAATAACTTCAGTTGTAAGAAATGTAATGTGTTGATATAAATTATCCCTAAAATAAAGCATTGCTTTTATATCTATATAGATTTAATTTATTATGAGAAAGTCTTTTTTTTATTAACTTTGGAAAGAAATTGCAGTGTATGCCAACTCTGAGAACTCCGGAAAACATGAAATCTCAAATGCTAAGATTAAGTGCAAACAGTTTGCCCGAGTATATAATTCTTTAGTGTTTATACTGCCCAAACAATTTCTTCTAAACACACCCTTTTAGGCTCAGGTTTATCTCCAAGGTGGGTGTCTATTGTTTCTATAAATAGCTTTCAGAGTTGTCCTCTAAGTCCCTTTACAGCATTCCAAAGTTATGAAGTTTTCATCAGATTAAAGCATGAGGGAATGAGGGTTTGATTTTGTTGAGTTAGAGAGACCTGTCCTTGGGAAATGTTTGTTATGTTTAATTATGTACCCATGTGTCTTCATGAAGAGCTCTCTCTGCTAAAGCAATATTGATCTACTTCCCTTTCTATCTAGGCATTCTATTTCACAGGCCACTGTAGACCTGTCAGGCATTCTGAGAAATGTAAGTCTAGGGAAAAATACATAGGACCAAAAGAACAAAAGAGGACCAGTTCCTTGTCTTATATTTTTTGCATCAGTTTG
Source organism: Miniopterus natalensis (assembly GCF_054644295.1). Classification (NCBI taxonomy): domain Eukaryota; kingdom Metazoa; phylum Chordata; class Mammalia; order Chiroptera; family Miniopteridae; genus Miniopterus; species Miniopterus natalensis. Next base: position 146,174,699 of record NC_142081.1, read on the forward strand.
TTGATAAAAGAGGAAGGAGGAAGGGTGATATATTTTATATTGTATGCTCTAGAGCTCTTAGAGGCTGAGGTGAAATTTAAAAAATCAAATAAAGGCAGTGAGTGCATTTTTGGATCAATTTACATAGCTCTACACCCAGGGCCAGCTTGTCCTGGTTATGATGGACAGGTGTCTGTTGGCTCTTTCTTGAATTCACCTTTATTTATGGAGCTGAGCAGGCACTTGTCATTCCAACCACATCTAATGTCATTTAGAGGTTCTAACAGAGAACAAAAGAAGAACAAATACTGAAATAAGAAGGCAGCTGGCATAATTCAAGGTGAATCTCACACTTGGGAATAGTCTGTCTTTATAAGAAGGCAGTGTAAACAATAGCTGTAATATGTGTCAGGGCACATTCTTGAGAGCTTTCAAATTGTCTGATGCTAAAAATGGGAATGCTGCTAACAAAAATGATTAAGGGAAAAAAACTGAAGGTAACTGGTTGGCTAAGACATTTGATAATGGAATGTGAGACTGTTTCCTTCTAGGTCACTAGTTCCAATTCAGCCTAAATCAGAAGCAGCTGAAAGCTGTGATCATGTAATCTTGGTGCCCTATTTGTGATAGTGTGATGGTCTCAGTTCAGGGAATACGTGTCTATTGCAGTGATAAATATACTGGAGTATCAGTTATAGCCTTTCGACATTTTTAATTGTTTTGTAATTACTATAAAGAGACCAGATATTTCTTAGGACTAAACCCTGTTCTGATATTTCTTACCAAAATTTCAGCATTGTCGAAAAGGACCCCTCGAAACTGAATAACAATCTTTTTCCTCAGAGACTTTGGGAATTGATTGGTTATTTTGATTTTGTTCTATATGGCAACCACTAGCTTTATAGAGTTTTATATTAAAGTAAAACAAGGCAAGACAAAAGAAAATGGCATTCTGTCATTCTGAAGTTAATATTTGAGAGGACACTTGCATTGATCAAAGGTTGTCATTTTTATTTTCTTTATTGTTTTTTAAAAATATGTTTTTACTGATTTTAGAGAGAGAGGAGGGGAGAGGGAGAGAGAGAGAAACATTGACATCAACATCAATAGGCTGCCTTCTGAAAGCCCCCTGCTGAGGATCGAGCCTGTAGCCCAGGCATGTGCCCTGATCAGGGATTGAACCCGGACCTCCAGGTGCATAGGTTGACACTCAATAGCTGAGCCACACCGCCCGGGCTTTTCCTCACTTTTATTAAAGGCTTCTTTACAAAGCATTGGGGTTCTGGATAATTTTAGAAATGCTACCCAAAATAACTTTCTAAAAGGTCATCTAGATTGCTTTTATGTTTAGCTCAACATTCAGTTTCTCCAGAGAAGTATCAGACTTGAAAGCTACTGACATAAATGGGCAGTAATACCACAAGAAGTAGGGACCTTTTACGTAAAATACATATAATAGTGATGTAGTATTTAAACCCTGGGCAGCAGCACTTTAAAAAAAGGTATTTATTTATTTATTTATTTAAACCCAATAAAAGGCAGTTAAACTTAAAGACAGTAAAAAACTATTTAGACAATTATTTTTCAGCTATGAAGGAAAGTCTTCCAGATAGATATCAGCCCTAAATATACTCTCTCAACATGACACACCAAGTGAGATTTGCATTTTGAAGGTTTGGGCAGTACATGCCACAGCAAAGAATTAAATGGGACTAATAATATTTAAAAGTTGAAGCCTGTGTCACTGAGGTAATGTTGCATGGGTTTTTGCGTTCACATAACTTGGAATCTTAGCCCCATTTTCTGCTTGTATGCTCTTAAGCAAAGGAGTAAACTTTCTAGCATCAATCCTCAATCCTTAATTTCTTTCTTTTTTCTTTAATCCTCACCCGAGGATGTGTTTTTGTTGATTTTTAGAGAGAGAGGAAGAGAGAGAGAAACATTGATCGGTTGCCTCTGGCACACCAACCGGGGAATGAGCCTGCCACATTTTCGTGTAACTGAGCCACCCAGCCAGGGCGCCTCTTGTTTATGCAGAGAATAAGGTCATGATTAATATTATCTTGCTTCCATTTAAGGTTGGAATTAAAATATATATGCATTTCATAGATATTAGGTCAGGTAAAAATAGAAAATATTATATATATTTTGCAAAGTCTCTTTAGTATGTAAAAGTTGAAGTCGAGATAGTAATCACCTTTGAGCATTCTGAATATTACATAGAAATGTATAGCGAAGCATGAACTGGATAAACAAACACTGCCCAAATAAAAACAAACAAACGAAAACAATAAACCAGCAAAATAAGACTTGAACAAGATGGGATCCCGCTCGCTACCAGGATAATTAACTGTTGTTTCATATTCAACATACATGGTACATTATTTATAATTTTCTCGATGTATTACGGTGTGTGTGTGTGTGCATGTGTGTGTGCTTAAGATAAGTCTAAATAAACTGTTTCTACCTCATGAGTTCAGTCTTCTCATTTTATGTTGTTGCTAGCTTGAGGGCCCTTTAAACACTCCTCCAGGGTCTTGCAAACAAAGGGGGAGATACAAGGTGCCAGGTTTTATACTGGTTTTATTCAATACTGGTTTTATTCCTGATGGACTGCTAGCTCCCGTAATGCTATGTGGTAGAAGGTGGCTACAACCTAAGACCAAAAATTTTTCCTCCTCAAATGGCTGCAAAGTAATTACAAGTACATGTATCGGCAAGCTTCAGGGAGGACCAGGTCCCTTCACAAAACGGGTCACTCGATGAATAGGGGAGCCGTCAAGCTCAAGAGAGAAAGATGAAGTCACTGACCTAGGTGCAATTTCTGCTTTCACTGTCTCCTCGCTACAATAGTGTGTGAAAATCACTGAACATCTCTGTGCTTCAGTTTCCTCCTCTTTAAAATGGATATGACCAATGACTTATTTCATAGGGGTTTTGGGAAAATTAAATGAGTTGCCATATGTAAAATCTTTAGAACAGGTGCCATGGCCTTCTTGCCTACGTGTGAGACATGGGGGGATGGACATGTTCCTTTGTTCTGATGCCTCAGACACTAGTAAAGGACTTGGACCAACACATATTTATAACCTTAGCTACAATGTTAAAGGATAACTAAGGAGTGAAGAGAAAAGTTGAAAGTGTTTATGACCTTCCTTCCCTTTCCTGGAGTAAAAGCAGAAGCCTGTCCTGTATTGAAAGAGAAGAAATGAGAGGGCCAATGTTGTCCTCAGACCTCAAATAATTGTTTCATTACCTTTCCAAAGTTACAAGGTGAAAGGATGTCTTCAGGGATTGTGAAACACAGCCCCCTGAAAATGCATTTTTCATATTCATCTCTCTGTCCTGCCAAGAACAGCTAAGTGTGCATTTCAGGGAAAGGAGAACTGAGGCTAAAGAGAAACACCTTCAGTCTGGTTGTTCCACTATTTGTTAAAAAATAAATAAAGTACCTCCATACAACCTCCTAATTGGAGAATTTCACTTCCCAGAATAATAATGTAGAAAGTTTTGTGGTTTTTAAAAAAATATTAAAACCTATTGACTCAGTAAGAAACCCTGATAAAATGCTACATAGATATGCAGTATTATTTTAAAATGCATGCTTTTAGAATCCACACTAGATAAAATGAATTGAATTAACAAGTATTTGCATTATTTCCTCTAGGGATTATTCAGAAAAATTAAATTCAACCAGGTTTCCTATAGCAAAGGAAGTATCCCTTTGGTAGTGAAATTTAGCAGCAGTGACTAGGTTTTCATTCTTTCACATGCGTTGTCTTATTGGATCATTCCAACAGCTTTGGGGGTTAGGACACTGTTAATGTTTTAGTTGAGTGCATGAGAAAATTTAGCTTCAGATAGTTTGTTGTGATTGCTCCTGGTCACAGGGCTAGGAAGTGGAAGAGGCAGGAATCAAACCGGAAGGCTCCATACCTCTTTCTGCCTCACCACACTGCCACGAAGCAGTTACAATTTCACTTTTCATTTTACTGGGCATTGGGTTAGATGCTTTATTCTGTAAATATCTCTCAGAAATTGCAGCGGAAACTAATAGAGGGCCATTCAATTCCACACGCACTTATGGTACACCTATTATGCTATTCGACAATACACTTTCTTTTTATTGTTTTCAGGTACACAAAATGAGATGAGCTCACACTATACAGCACTTGCCTCTGTAAGGAACCGTTTATTTAGCATTTCAACCACTGTGGCTTTTATAGCTGGGATCTAAGGTGAAATGTCTTCTAAATGGAAAACTGAACCCACAAGGCTGTGTACTAAAACAAACTAGTGAGCCAAGTAATAGATCTCCTAACACAGCTGCAGGTTATTCCAACAATATCCAAGCCCTTTCGAGTTTAGAAAGAGATGTCACCCTTTTAAAGGTGTTTCTATTTTGTGCACAGATTTGAAAGATTAAGTAGCTGACTCAAACCTTGAGGCCTCAGCAAAGATCATGTACTGACTGGCATGATGTGGAAGGATGCCTTCCTGGAAAATCTATGGCTTACTGCATCCCTTACACACCCCAGTTATAAAACAAAAATAGCTTACCCTCTTGAATTTAAAAATGGGGTTAGGTAGTAAATAAGACAGGTAATTAAGTACATGAATGTTCATAATGAAAATATGGATATTACAGAAGTGGGTATATATTGTCTTTCTTTCTAAAACACTTATTGCTCAGTAGCCTTTCATCCTTATCTCTTATGTACACTATTGCATTAAACTACTAACAGATCAGCCTCTTCCACATTTGTCTTTCTCCGGCCTGTTCTCATTGCTGTCTATTGTCATCTTTTAAAAATATATATCAGCTCTCTTTTTTTTAATTGTATAAATACTTGAATGATTGCCCATAGCCGTAAGCATAAAACCCAAACTCCTTACCATGGATGCAAGACTTCCCAAGATCTGGTTCCAGCCTGGCATGCCACTCTCATTGCAACCACTTTCGCTTTTCCACATTAAGTGCCAGCCATAGTTTTTAGGTTGACAAATCTACCAAGACTTCCCCCACCTCAGAGCCTTTGAATAGGCTGAGCCTTCAACCACCTTCATGTAGCTGGTTCATTAATTCTCTTCAGGTTTCATATCCACTGGGTAGTCATTCGTGAGCTAGAGTGAATTGACACTCACCCCCAACCTCCACCCCTAATTCCAACAAGAACAAAATGACTTTTTCTTTCAGTTTTGCTTTGTGGCCCTAGCTTCTATAATAATTTATTCTGGTCACGCTCCTCAAACGCTACTTTAAAAAAAGTTTGTTTTTTTTTTACTTTTAACAAATTCTAATGAAAATATGTGAACTCACTTATTAGAGAAAATATACAGAAAAAAATGTATCCAGAGAATTTTTTTTAAAATTAAGCTTTTTATAAAAGTATAAGATACACATAGACCCAAATTAGAAGTGCACAAATTGATGAATTATTACAAATTGAATACCCCCTCATAACCAGTATTCAGAATAAGAAATAGAATGACAATTACCCATAGAAGTCCTACCAAGTCCCCTTCCAATCATTATTCACCTGCAAGTGTAAAAAATAACCCCAAATAACAATATAGGTTAATTTTGCATAATTTTTAAATATCTATAAATAGGAATATGCGTTTTTTATCTTTTTTCCTCAACATTATATCTGTGAGAGTCATCCGTAGCTTTGATCGTGGTTATAGTTTGTTTATTCCCATTGTGTATAGTATTCCATTGTATGAATATGCTATAAAATATATGCTTATGGAGCATGTTCCAACTTTTGTCTATTACAAATAGTGTTGATATGAATATTTTCCTATACATCTTTCCAACAACTTTTCCTGTTATATAAAAATAAAATATATTAGCTCTGTATCCTGCAACTTTGGTAAATTAATCTATTACTTTTAGTAGCTGTTTTGTGGAGTACTTGATAATTTTCTGCGTAAACAGTCATGCCTTATATAAATGGAAAAATTTTTATTTGTTTCATTTCAATGATTATGCCTTCTTTGTTACTTATTTTCTTATTGCAATAGTTAGAGCCTCTAGTATAAGGCTGAATGGTAATAGTGAGGGCAGATATCCTTGCTTTATTTATTTTTTAAAATTTATTTTTATTGTTGAAAGTATTATAGATATTCCTCCTTCCTTCCCATTGATCTCCTCCACCGTGCTCTCTTCTTCCCTGCCCAGGCCTTCCCCACACTATTGTCTGTGTCCATGGGTTATGCATATATGCATATAAGTTCTTTGGTTAATCTCTCCCCTCCTCAGCCCCCTTTTCCTCTGAGAGTCCTCAGCTTGTTTCATGCTTCCATATTTCTGGATCTATTTTGTTCATCAGTTTATTTTGTTTATTAGATTCCACATATAAGTGAGATCATGCGATACTTGTCTGTCTTTCTCTGACTGGCTTTTATCTCATAATAATCCTAGGGAGTAAGTTTCAAAATATTCACCCTTAAGTGTGAGGATAGCTATAGATTACTCCTAAATGGTTCAGGTCAGTTTGTGAAATTTCTCCTCTATTTGATTGTGACTGAAAGTTTTAAAAGTGACTTAGTGCTGAAATTCACCAAATGAACCTCTGTATCTATTGAAATTATCTTATGTTTTTTCTTCTTTATGTTGTGAATATGGTGAATTAAATTGATTAAATTGTTGATGTTAAACCAATCTTGCAGCATTGAAATAAGTTCAACTTAGTTATGCTGCATTGGCCTTTCAGTGTATTACTGGATATGATTTGCTAATATTTTTTGAGAATTTTTGTGCACATATTCATGAAAGATATTGGTCTATAGTGATAATTTTTTCAAATGTAGCTGTCTAGTGTGGGTATTAGGTCCATTGTGACCTCTTCAAATGAGTTGGGAATTATTTCCTCCTCTATTTCCTGAAAGAGTTTGTATAAATTGGTATTTCTTTCCTTAAATGTTAGGAAGAACTCCCTAGGGAAGCCATCTGTGGCTGGACTGTTCTTTGCTGGAATATTTGAAACTACCTCTATGCTATCTAAAATTGATGAACTTACACTGTTCTCTCTTTCATGTTAATATATCTATTTTTAATTAAAAATAGTGCTATTTTATTTTAATTATGAACACTTTTCCCTTTTTATAATTTAAATTCACTACAGCATTTCCCACAGAGACATTTTTGACTTGAATTTTCTTTTTTTGTTCCAAGAACATAAAATACTCCCGAGGGCAGGCACAATGACGTATGTATATTTGTTCTCTAGTGCTTACCATAGTGTTCTGTAAAATAGTGTTTGATAAATACTTAAATGGGTAAATAAATGAACTCATGAAGAGCTCAGTGATAAGACCCATGTTTTTATCCATTTATGTTCCCCAAGTCACATTTGTGTTCATCCATAATACGAATAACTGCATATGAATATTATTTAAGTTCAGGTCAGTTTTGAATTCCCTTGAAATATACTTATGTTTTACAAGTCTGGATGTAAGAAAAGAATTCAACAATAATAACTTTTTCATTGATACCCCAAAGACGTTCATCCACACAGATTTAAGCCTTTCCCTCCTTTTTTACTCTTCAGGTATGCTTTAGTATTAATACCCACAGGCATGCCTCTTAGACACTCTAGATCTGTAATAATTTTCCATTCTATGCTTTAATCATGAAGTTTAGAGACAGAAGGGACTAACAAGATATCTCATCAAACCTCATCACTGTGCAAAACAATTAATTGAGTCTCAGAGAAAAAAAGTGTCTTTTTTCTACCTCTGTGACCTCTTGCTAAATACTAAACCTTCGAGGAACAATAGAAAGGTTACTGAGGTGACAACAGAGCTAAGGTATCTGAAGTTTCTATTTTCCTCCCTCACGCTCACTATCTCCCACAACAGAAATATTAAGGCTGAAGGAGATTTATAGACTAACCATGTGTGACAGCCTTGAGAGTATAAATATGTCAATCAATGTAAAGCCTTTAAAATCAGGTATAATCCCCCCCCACACACACACTGTGGTATTTCTACAGTGTAAGATCAATAAGTATTTTCTAATTGTATCTTCTTTAGTATATGTGCTGTAGAAGCAAGCACTAATTGTATCTTCTTTAAAATGTTATTTATTTCAGTGCCAATCTGAGGACACCAGAGTCTATATTTCTTACAACTAAGTCCCACAATGAATTTGAAATGATTTAATGTTGTGATTTGCTATGTGTGTATATGTGTATACCCACAAACATGTGTAATTATTATTCAATGCAAAGTTTGTTTCATTTCCTTGGAACAAACAATAACCTTTCTTCTTTGAGCCATAGATTTTATAGTTAATACACTTATTTATCTTTTTTTCTCTCATTTCTGTAAGAAAAGGCAAATAGATAAAGATGCTTGCATACAGCTGACTTGAGCCCCTGCTTATACCTTTTAGCATTAAGTGATTTTTTTCTAAAATAAACTGATTTGACCGAAATGCTTCCATGACTAACTGAATGATCTTCTTAAGGGCTTACCTCATAAAGTCAACTAGTAAAAGGATCTATCTCAGTTATCCAGTAACTGTATGTTATGAAACTAGGTCTGGAGTTTCCACAAATAGGTAGAAATAATTGGTTAGGCAGCTGTTTCCTGTGAAGCAGAGAAGCAGGACAGAGGTGCACTGATAATATTGGTGACAGATAATTAAATTGTTCAATTTGTGTCCGTTTAGAATCTTGACTCTCTTTAATGTGGTCTGACAGTGCATTTAGTGTGTCCCATGCTAATTGAGAGTGCTTGGTGACGAATAAAAACTGACAAAAGATCTTTTTAGTTTAATAGAGGCACCACATGTATGAGAGATGAAAATAGAGAGAGTAGAGGAAAATGAAAGAAAGGATCCATTTGGTATTTCATTTTACATATATTTTTAATATAATCTTAATAATATTTCTGATCTTTAACCTAGGAAGGAAGTAAAAATAGAATAGAACTAACATTTGTTTTTTATGTTTTCTTAAACTTCTAATTTATTTATTTATTTAATATATCTTTATTGATCTCAGAGAGAGGAAGGGAGAGGAGAGAGAGAGAGAAACATCAGTGATGAGATTCATTGATCGGCTGCCTCCTGCACGCCCCCCACTGGGGATCGAGCGCACAACCCGGGCATGTGCCCTGACCGGGAATCGAACCACAATTTCCTGGATCCTAGGTTGATGCTCAGTCCCTGAGCCACACCTGGCCAGGCTTAATCTTCCAATTTAAAAACTCGTGTAATCTTCAGAGGACTTAAACTACTTTTAGGAAATGTTCCAGGAGTATGTGTTTTCCTCTTGTCCTGACTCTGTGTCAAATTATAGATAAAAGGAAGAAGAAAGAGATGGAAAAGAAAAATGATGAACTGTGAAGAAAAGACATAAGAGATTTGAATACATAAATTACTATGGACTCATAGTAAAAAAGTGGAAATTCTTTGCACAAACTGAAATAATTTAACCGTCCTTTATTGTACAAACTCAATTTCCCTTGGGTTTAAAATGGTCTTGTATTAATAAAAGAGGCCCCTCTGGAAGTTACAGCAATGTGTTAAGTCAGTAATATATTAGTAGTAATTAAGTATGTTATGGTAATGTTCCACATTGATAGAGAGGTGCCAACTTGCCTACAGGCATGCAGATGGTGAGTGGAGCCCAGCTTTGTCTTGAGCAGCCTTGTTCTGGGTCTGTGCTCCTCCTAAGACCATAACTCTGCCTCTCATATTACAGAAATATTTAACGTTACAACTCTTTGGCTGCATTGCCATTACTTCCTTTCAAAAGGGCTTATTTTGGGTCCTGCATGTGTTTGTGGGTCTAAAGTTGTCATTCCTGTAGTTTAAGATATACCTTTGGGGACTTAGAAGAGAGAAAAAAGTAAACATCTCAGATGCTCAGCTGTCCTGTTGCTCCCTAGTCATTTGTAGTAAGAGAGAGGGGTGTTGCTGAACATTAATTATAATCAATTGGTTCCATCTTAATAATTACCAAATTTATAATAATATCAAAAATAACATTAAAATATATTTTCCATATTGAGATTTATCCTCAATTTAGAAAATTACCCGAGTGAAATATGTATGCAAAATTAATATTGGGTCAAAATTAATCCATTTCTAGGAACATGGAGACTTGATAACAGTTAATTAGAAAAATAATACAATTATTTTTAGTGACATTAAGTAGGACATTAAAAATTATATTTCTATTCCTGTGAAAAATACCTCCTGAAACTTTAGTAATTAAGAGTAGATAAATTCTATTTTAATATAATTTAGGAAGCTAGCCCTTTGAAAAATATGTCCACTGATGTTCTATGGCAGAAAAAGTTCATACACAAATTAATATTGAAATAAGGGGCAGAATAACTAATCCCTTAAAAAATAATACCGGGAGAACACATATTTGAAAATTTTCTGGAATTCATCAAATTGCCTCTTTGGAATTTTTATAAAAAAATATTTTTTACCTTTATAAATAAAAATTAAATAGTTAAGCAATGGTTTAGAAAGATAAATAACATTGTGTGGAAAGCTATTAATAAGCAGCTTTATTTTTCTGCTTCCTTTATTTATAGCTTCCATATCTCTTTTATATATGAGATAATGTGTGTAAAATGCGTTACACCAATTTGGGACTCAGTTGAATTAGCTTTTGCTGTTGATTGTCTCATTATTTTCAGAGCCCTCTACTGTTTTTATTTAAAATAAGAACTTTTTTAAACCATATGTAGCTTATTTTTCCTCCTGCAATTCAATTCATTCAAAGGTGCTCATCGATTTGCTTGCTCTGGTTACTAGAGGAACAGAGAGACATTTTACAATTTCATTATGAAGACAGTATACTTTGCCCAATACAACAAAATATTTATTTTTCTAACAATTTCTGCAAACACATAATAAACAACAGCTATCTGAACTATTTTGAAAAGTTATACACTACTGTTAAAACAATTTTTATTACAATAACTTTAATATTAAAATACAACTCTGATATTATTCTGCTGCTCTATATAATCTCCAATTTTCTTGAAAAAAAATACAAAGTAAGTCCTAGGGCAAATTTACTGACTTCAGAAATAAATTCATAAGGAAGTGAGTTTGAGTAGTGGCTAAATTTCAATCAGACAAGCTACCAAGTTCAGATAATTAAATTCCTCTCCCTTCCTATGCACTTCAGCAATGCAAAAGTATGGTTCTTTTTGTTGTTGTTGTTATGATTTATCCATTTGATGATATGTATTATTGTAACTCACTAGGTCATTGCTTATCTTCATTTGGTTTATTAACACAAAGTCTGGGATAGTGACAGGGGAGGGCTGGGGTATTGCTTGCTGCTTAAGAGAAAGAGGAATTCCTGAGATTGGTAGGGCTTCTTTCCCTCCTATTTTCTCTCTTTCTTTTTAAGCCTTTTTATGTTAAATTGTGAGCTAGAAGCTGTATAAATTCCTTAGTTTACAGTGAAATAGCATATCCCTTAGAATAATATTGGTTTGAAAAGGAGATGGCAGGCCCGTTGGTTGGGTTTTGATGCAAATACCAGCCCCTGGATCCTTCAGTTTATGTCACATTTGTAGGTTGTCTGTCTACATTTTCCTAGGATAGAAAAGAAAACTTATTTTGACCCCAAAGGAAAATAAAAATGAAATCACTAAGCTTAGTAAATGCTATTTTCTTAGTAACATTGCATTCTACATATATTGCCAGAAAATATCATTTTCTGATGCTCCAGTGAATTCTTTAAAGGTAAGACTGTTAATTCTGTGCAGGACAATGATTGAGGAAATGATTTTGTGTGTCAAAAGACACACAAAAAACATAAGAAAAAGTCAAGATTTAGTTTTTAGACTTTTACCTGGGAATTGAGAATAACAGTACTGCTTTTACATCTCTTTATGGGGTTTAACAGATAGTACCTGTCAGAGTAAGTGATAAACATTTTAAGTGATTAGTAAAGTGAGTGACAAAGACCTTCACGGAACCCCACATCCATTCCCACTTTCTTTTTCATTTCTTCACTCTAGAGACTGGAAGGTGAGTAGTTACTCACCTTCCCAGCCTCTAGTTAGATCTAGTCATGTGATAACTTTCTGGTATGTGAGGCATTAACAAAATCTGCTGAAGGGTTTCTAGGAAAGCTTTCCCAATAAAATGGAACAGGTATCATGGCCTCTTTCCTCCCTTGGAGCTTTGAATGGCATGTACCATGTGCAATCTCAGGGGTCATTTTTTCAAGATGAGAGGAAGGTTGGAAGAATCACAGAGGACTAGTGTTGACATGTGTAGTGGACATGAGATATGCCACCCACAACTTCCTTTAAAGGAGGCCTGGCTGCTGGCTGTAGAGAATAGGGTCAGCAGAGAGCCTCTAACCATCAACTCTTCAAGTTCTAACTCAGCTACTGAGAGGTGCCTGGCCTCAGGCCACATCCTTTCAGTGACAGAGTGAGATGGAGTTTATACCTTGAGACAGACCCAGCTGTTTCAGGCCAACACAGGACCCTCTGAAAGGTAATATTCACTCTAACACTCCCCATCAGATTGGCTGAGGTTCTGTCGGGTGTGCATCACGAATTTTATCTGCCCAACCCTGGTTCCTCCCACTTCTCCTTATAGGTGTTTATCCCTATTAAACATCTTACACCCCGAACTCCATTTCAGGTTCTCTTTCAGAGAACTAACTTGAGATAATGAAAAAAAAAAATGATAGTCATCTACTTTCAGACATTTTGGTATGTGAGAAAACAGTATATTCAAATCCTGGTTACTTGCAAAGTTCACAGTTACCTGCTGTTATAGGAAGACAGTTCCAGAATTTTTAAAGTACTTTCTTCAGTTTTCATAAGAAAGCAGTAGTATATATTTATTGTAAATTATTATAAATAAGAGGTATTTCAAATATAATTTGCTCCAAAGTCCTTATTTTATTAATTAGAAATCTGAGACCCAGGAATGTGAACAAGAATTGCAGTCTCTACACTAGTAGTGTCAACATCACCTGGAAACTCATTATAATTTAAATATATGTACCCTTATGTTCACTACAGCATTATTTACAATAGCCACAATCTGGAAACAGCTCAAGAGAATACTACTTATCAGTAGATGAGTGAATATAAAACCTGTCGTACATTTACACAATGGAATACTACTTTGCCATGAAAAAGGAAGAACATCTTAATTTTTGTGACAACATGGATAAAACTAGAGGGTATTATGCTAAGTGAAATAAGTCAGACAGAGAAAGACAAATGCCTTATGATTTTACTTATATGTGGAATCTAATGAACAAAATAAACAAACAAAATAGAAACAGACTCATAGATACAGAGAACAGAGGGGAAGGGAGTTGGAGGGACGAGGTGAAAAAGGTGAAGGGATTAAGCAGTGCAAATTGGTAGATTCAGAATAGCCACAGAGATGTAGATTATAGCATAGGAAACATAATCAATAATATCTAGATAAATAGGCATGGGACAAGGTGGGTACTTGGAGCATCAAGGAGGCCACTCTGTAAAGTACATGATTTTATAGCTACTTTGCTATACATCAGTTTTTGCTAAAATATTGTAAAAGCAAGTACTACAGTCTGTTAGGGACCATCTAATAAGTTCTAAGCTATTTCTTTCTTTGCTCCCAGTACCTAATCCCCTCCCTACTCCCAGAACCTGACCTAATAATCATGAGACAAAAGAAAAAGAATAAAAGGGGATTAGGGGCCCTCATCATATAGAATGTATCAAGAAGTTCATTTTAATAATTAAGCTTCAATCATCCTGTCCTTTCTATTTTCTACGGTGACAACACTTTTAGAATTCCTTAGAAACACAATGTAGAACAATAAGAGACTGCAAAATTTAGAATACGAACTATGAAACAATTAATGATTATCATTTACCAAAACTCTGTGTGTGTGTGTGTGTGTGTGTGTAGAGAGATAGAGAGATGTTCAAGGAATTAGTTTGTGTAATTGTGGAGGCCAACAAGTCCAAAATCTGCAGAACAGGTTTGGAAGCTGGAGACCCAGAGAAGAGCTGATGTTAGAGGTCAAGTGTGAAGGCAGTCTGGAGACAAAACTTTTTCTGAGAGAACTATTTTATTTTAAAACCTTCAACTGATTGGACAAGGTCCGCCTACTTTACTGAGAGTTAATCTACTGATTCAAATGTTAATCCCATCTTTAAAGTAGTTTCACAGCAATATTCAGACTGGTGTTTGATGCAATATCTGGGTACCAACGCCTAATCAAATTGACACATAAAATTAACTACCACAGGACCCTTTCTTTGAGTAAATGAAACATTATACAGAAGCCCAAATGTAAAATAAATAGAAGCTCAATCACAGAAGCAGGATGAGTCCCTGGAATCTTTATAGCCAACAACTCACATTTCCACACCTCCACTTTCCATCACTAAGGGGCCTTGCAGAATCTGCAAGGATTTATTAATGCACAATTTAAAAACCACATAAACACCTAAATAATGGGACTGCTTCCAGCTTTCAGATACCACTTGATAAAAAAAGATCTTGTCAAGCAAGCTCCTGAAAACCTTTCCTTTACTCTAAATTTTTATAAATCTGTATTTTATTTCTCACTCGCCTAAATGTATGACAAATCCTTTCTTATCAAATGCTGCCCTCACCTAGGAGCATATTTATTAAATTAAACAATTATTTACTGACTGCTTACTTTATGCAGGGTTCTCTGCTAGGTTTTGCTGACACATTTGTAGGAAACCCATTTAAAAAATGGCAAAAGCAAATTTTCACTCAATCCATATATGAATTTTTATAGGTTTCATATAAATGGTATAAGAATCAGTAAAATTTTAATATAATAATATGACATGTCTTAACATTATGGATAATACCAAAGTTATTAAACCCTTAAATTGAATCAAGCACCCTAGATTCAGGAATCAGTCACTGTAAAATTAAACAGTAATATTTCAGAAATAAAACCTCTGGTACTAGCATTTCAAAATCATTCAGCTCATTTTGTGTAAATGTACATAAAATCAGCACCAAAATATCTGAGAATGTTCATAAAAAAAAAAAAATTCTTCCTAGTCATGAACTCTTAGATGCTTCTTACATGAGAATTCAAGACACCTTGGAGATTAATCAGGAACCAAAGTATAGGTCTGCACTAATTGCATTTTTTGAAACATTTTAAATATAGCAATAATTGCTTTGTGTGTAGATAATTTTTTAAATTTACGAGTACTTAGAAGCTCATTAGATAATGAAACTAATAATATTTTGCCACAATCTTTCTTGTATTTCATATTGTGAAGATGAGATATTCTGTGTTCTCCAAAAGTAATGTTTAGGTTGACATTTTACATTATCTCTAACTATAACAGCACATGGTAAGTGTTCTTTATTACAGGTAAAGGAAAAAATTAAAAGAGCCCATGTGGTGTTAAGGTTATATAACTAGTAAGTACAAAAGCCTGGATTTGAAACCAAATTTATTTACAGAGTTTTGGGGTCTGGTTCCAACATATGCCAGAAATATGACTGTACAAATCAATTACTTGTACCTGGGGAAAAGAGGAGTCTTTGAAAGAAGAGATCAGCTCTTAGAAAGAGAGAAAGGATTGCATCAAGATGACAAATTGAGTATTTTGTCCATCTCACATCTCACCTCATATTCCTTTGAAATAACAGAAAATAAACTTTTAAAGAGTAAGTTTATAATGGCTCCATTTCTAAGATAACACTGTGAAGAGCTTTGCAGACTCTCTCCTCAATGACATAAGTAAAGCTAATGAAAGTTATAAAACTAAAACAACAACATTAGTCTCTGGCAATTGTTCTAAGAGCATACAGCAAGTAAACATTTATTCAAGAATAAAGTAAGTTCTTCTCTCAATAAGAACAGTGAGAAACTATGGCCTTCAAGCCATGACCCACTGCTTTTCTCTACCCACCAAGCTCATCTATATTGCAGGTAGATGTGGCCAAGAGGCTAGGATTCCCTCTTTCATCTCTGAAGTGTTACCTAAAGTAACTGCCTTTATTTGCAATATAGTTTAAGCTGTAGGTTGCTCTCAAAAACAATAGCTCTTCTTAATTAAGAGGAACATGGACCATCTAATTTTCCAGAGAATCACAAAAGAGACAGATAAAAAAGCTCTCTTGGGGACAGTAAAACCCTTAAAGACTGGCCTCAAAAACTACCACTGTCCAAATGTAATTGGACCAGACTGCTAAGCAATTTATGCTCCAGGGCGATGTTGAAAACAATAGAGAAATCAGCCAGTAATTAATAAAGCCTAATGGGCAGGGTGTAACACCAAAGGAAGCAGATGGTTTAACAGAGAGAACAAAGAAAGAGGCAGTCAAAGAGAGCCCTTTGCCATTCCTGGGTGAATGTACACATGCCCAAGGCTACATCTTCTGAGGAGTGATGCCAAAGGCTTCACACTGAAAGGATAACAGACTTTACTAAGTAGCTTAGTCAAGTCACAAAACAAATAAGCACACCAAGAACAACAAAAACAGCCCCAGAGACAAGGGAGGGGGATCAGTGTCCATAGTTGCTATACTATGCAAAATGACTAGTATTTAACAAAATAAATTGTGAGACGTGCAACATGTGACTCATACACAGAAAAAAAAAGCAGGCAACAGAAATTGCCTGTAAGAGGGATCAAATGTCAGATTTAATAAAGAATTGAAAGTAGTCATTATAAATATGTTCCAATAACTAAAGGAAACCATGCTTAAGGTGGTTAGAAAGGGTATGAAGTGTGGAGCTACTATCTCATCAAAAAATAAATCAATAAAGATATAGAAGTTATTAAAAGAATTAGATGGAAATTCTGTATTTGAAAACTACAGCTGTAGTGAAAAATTCATTAGAAAGCTCCATCGTAGATTTGAATTAATAGAAGAATCAATGAACTTGAAAATAGATTGATAGAGATTATGCAATCCAAAGAATAAAGATAAAATAGAATGAAAAATAAATGAACAGATTCTTAGAGAAATGTAGGCCACCTTTAAATGTACCAACACACATGCATTTGAAGTCCCTAGAAGAGAGGCAAAAAGATAAATTTATGACTAAAACGTCATAAATTTGCTGACAGAAATTAATCTATATATCCAAGAAGTTTGCTAAACTCTAAGTAGGATAAATTAAAAAAGAGCACACCAGTCACATCTTAGTAAAACTGCTGAAAGCTGAAGACAAACAGAAAATCTAAACAAAAGACAAAAATGCTGGTTTCATACAAGAGAACCCCAAAAAGTGTTAGTCAACTTCTCATCAGACACAATGGAGGCCAGAGAAAGCGAACGACACATTCAAAGTTCTCAAAACAACAACAACAAAGCAAAACTGTTAACCAAGGGTCCTGTACCCAACAAAATTATCTCTCAAAACTGAATGCAAAGTGAAGACATCACCAGATAAATAAAAACGGACTCTGTTACTAGCAGACCAGCTTTACAAGGCACACTAAAAGAAGTTCTTTAGATTGAAAGCAGATAAACAAACAGAAATTGGAATCCACAGAGAAAAACAAAAGACAACAGTAAAGGTAATTATGTAATTACGTTTTTCTTTTTTTCCCTTTTAGCTAAAAATTTAAAAGCATATATGTAAAAAAATATGTGTTATTATTGGGCTGATACCATGTAGAAATATAATGTATTCAATAATAATAGCACAAAAGAGGCAGGTGAGAATACAGGTGTATTGAAATAAGGAAATGACACCAGGTGACTACTCAAACTCACAAGAAGAAATGACTACAACCAGAAATGACAAATAAGAAGGTAAATATACCACACTCTAAAATATATACTTGGTCTTTTTCTTTTCTCAGATTTTTTTATTTAGACATAAAGTTATGTAAAGTAATAATCATAACTATGTATTGTTGAGTCTATAACATGTATATGTCATATATATGCTTTGTTTGTGTATTCATAATAGCACAAAAACGGGAATGAAGAAATATAATTTTATAGAAATAACATTTCTATATATCACTGAAATTAAGTTAGTATAAATTTGAAGTAGAGTACAATAAGTTAAGATTTATAGAGTAAGCCTTGGACAGCTATTAAGAAAATAGTTTAAAAATATAGAAAAAGATCACTAAAGGAATGAAAATTTTATACTAGAATATATTCACTTATTGCAAAAGAAAGCAGTAAAGGAGGAATAGAGGAATGAAAAATACATGAGACATAGAAACAAAATGTAAAATGGCAGATGTATAGTCAACTTTATCAATAATAACATTAAATAAGAATGGGTAAGCCAATTCAATCAAAAGTCAGAGATTGTCAGATTGTATTAAAAAAACAATAACTATATGATATCTACAAGAGACAGACTTTAGATTCAATGAAGCAAGTAGATGAAAATGAAAGGATGGAAGAAAATATGTCATGCACATAGCAACCATAAGAAAGCCGAGTGACTTTTCTAATATCAGGCAAATATAATTTAAAATAAGTTCAATTACTTGTTCTAAGGCTCAGGATTTTCTTTTTTAAAGTAGGGTCAGGGTGACTGATCAAAATTCTTGTCTTGCATATGTTACAGAGTAGTTATGAGAATCACAGTGTTAACATTAAAAACAAACTACAAAGTACTAGGACAATACATAAATAGCACTGATAAAGCATATAAGTTAAAACCCTTAAATAAACTGTGGCATTTGTGAAAAATAGCTCCTTTCAAGTCTCCACTCTAATATTGTGAGCCTTTGTTCCATTTTCTTTGTCTGAAAAATGTTGACAAAATACATGTCTCTATACAGCATTAAAAATTATTTCAGAAAGTGTAGAGGTAAAAATATGGTGTCTCTGAATAAATTCCAGTCAAGTGTCATTAAAATAGTTTACGATTCAAGCTTTTGTGTTGGCCTTGATGTAGTTTTTTAGCTAACCAATTAACTTACAATTAAAACAACATTATAGTTTTCAAGTCTAAAGTAACAAATAATATTGAATGATATTACTATATTAGTTTGAAAACTTGCTTTTGCATAACAAAATTTTTACTGTGAAGAAAAGCTCTGGAAGACTCTCTCATATTTAAAATTTATAGCAACTGCAGAATCTGTCCCAACCTGATTGTTGGCACTGAGCTCCTCCCCCTTTGAAACTTCTCAGGATATAAGGGGACAGAATCAGTGATCTTGCCTGATACTGTGCATCTCCACCCCCTGAATCTGATCTGTCCCCTTCTGCTGCTGGCACTCATATTTGGTGCTTGGACTCACAGCACTGAAAACAGGAAAAAGTATTTTCATGTCCCCTAGAGATTAATGAGCCTCCGGCCATTTTTTTTTTTTTTTTTTTTAATTGTTGTTTATTTTTGTTTAAAATATTACAGATGTTCCCTTTTCTCTCCAGTGACCCACTCCACCCCGTCCCACCCCCTCTCTAGGCCCTCTCCCCACCATTGTCCATGTCCTTGGGTTGTGCAGATATGTGTGTGAGTTCTTTGGTTAAACTCTCCCCCTCTGCCCACCTACCCTCTTCCATTTATTTATTTACTTTTTAAATTTATTTTTATATTTTTAAATCTTCATCTGAGAATATGTTTTTTGTTTTTGTTTTTCATTTGAGAGAGAGAGAAAGAGAAAAATATTAATGTGAGAGACAAACATCTATCGGGTGCCTCCCTTATGTCCCCTGACCTGGGATCCAACTCACAACTTTTTGGTGTACGAGATGACGCTCCAACCAACTGTGCCACCCACCTAGAGCTCTGGTCATTTATTTTTGCTTGTCTTTTTCAGTGATCATCAATTTGAATCTCATTACACTCCTACTCACACTCCTATTCCTAACCGCTTTGTTCATTCTCTTCTCTGGAAAATTTTATATCAAAATTTTATGTTTTCATTCACATGTGCAATTTACAAGTTAGCTTATTTGAAAATATTTTATTGACATCATTATATATATTTGCTTTGCATTAAGTCTCAGGAAGTAAAATAATATACTGGCATAAAATTTTATAATAAGATTTAGTACTCTGAAGGGAAAACTGGGTTTTTAATCATTGGCTGATGTAATAGTCTTAAGATTGCTTAATTTATAGGTGAATTATTAAAAAAGTGAAACTGGGTATAAATGCAAATAAATATCAAACATATTTAAAACTTCATCAAAATCTGTAATTTTGAAAATGATCCTTGAAATTTAATTATGATATTACTCTAAATTCCAAAATGTGCAAGATTTCACATTATTTGTTCATTCATTCATTCATTAATTCATTTAAATGTTAATTGAAATCTTATGTGGCTATATTAAATGGGATTCTTATTTTAGAAGCATTTTGAAATGAGCCACACAAACAACTAACCTCATTATTTTACAGCTGCATTGTGTGTAAGCATGTGTGTTATAGCTTTTATTCTAATTCAGAGTATTATTTAAAGCATTTAATATTACTAGAATGAATATTATTATTTGAGTCAAACAGAAAAACAAACAGCATGTCATATAAAAGGAGTTACCTTTCAAAATCATTAAAGCAGTTTTTTCTCAAAGATTCATAAGTATCTTGAGTTGTTTCTTTATTTTACTTGACAATTTCAATGACATTATTAAGATATTAATACTTTGATTAACTGTAAGTGTCAATATTCATACTTTGATGTTCTCTATACAAGGTACTAACTGTAATCAAGTATAGTTCGGCATATAGAATATAGCTAAAAAAAAATTAACAAAGTGCATATGTGCAAACTGAGACCTCATTTTTGCCACACCACATTTAGGAGCTGTAAAACCTTGAGAATCAAAGTGGGTGAGAGAATTATCTGCTACAGCAACTAATTAATTAAGGGGTAAATCAGATTCCTACTTTATTACAATGAAATATTTATAAACAATGCAGACGATCTCTTTCCTCCCCATGTTCCTTTACAAAAACACATATATCTATTGTTAGGTCAAAAATTTACTCAAGCTACACTTAGATGTCTAAATAAAATGTAATTTATTTTGTGAGTTACTGACATAATTTTTTTTACATTTCCACACTTTTCAGTGTGGTGGAAAAACATCTACATTTTAGTCTAGTTGGGTAAGCATTGTGGATAGAATCATTTAAACAGTTCTGCTAGTTAAATGCTTAGCCTCTTTAAATAAAAATGTTCAGAACTCTACCCTTTACAAGGTAGTATCCAAGTATTTCGTAGGGTACTATGGCAATGAAGGGAGCTGGTAACCAAATATAAATATGCTCTCCTCTGAACAATCTTTGGATTTTGCTGAGGGGTGGCTGTGCTGGGGTCCTCACTGAACTCCTGTCCAGGGGAAATTTGGCTAGCGTCATTGAGGACTCAGCTGGTACGCCTCATTGCCTTTCCTTTGTCTTGACAGTGACTGATAGTCCTCTCTGGTTGACCTGAAGTCATCTAGTTCTCCTTGGCACTGAGGAATGTCCTAAGGTCTGGCTGTGGCCACCGTAGTGCCAGTCCCTGGCAGTCAGCCCATTCTGAGCCCACTGCTACAAGAAGACTTTGACCATTGCGCAGTGGCCTACCTCTGGAAAACTTTTCACCTTTAAAACATTCTTGTTGTATTTTAAACGGTAACAATTTATAGAAATGTACACACAACATGAATAAAATGTGTGAAGAATGATTATAAAGCAAACAGCAATGTAACCACCGTCCAGGTCAAAAATGAGAACATTTCTAACACACTTGAAGCCTCTGTGCAGCCCTACAAACCACCCTTCTCCAAATCCCAGGGGTGACCACGACCATGATGACTGTGGCCATTAATTTATTGTTTTCCTGTACAGAGATAACACTGGAATACATATGCTTAAACAATATAATTTATAGTTTAGTTTTCTTGCCTTTAAAATTCATACAAGTTGTATTGTAAATAAATTTTGTGTCTTCCTTCTTGCACTTAAAATTATATTTGCAAAATTCATCCATGTTGTCACACACAGCTCTAGTTTATTATCATTATTATTTTTTACTGATTTTTATCCCATTGTGTGAAAATATCAAATAACTTTAAAATAAATTGTAGTACATTTTGTTGTATGAACATATCCTACTTAATTTTAACTTTCGATGGGCAATGTTCTTCCAACTTCTTTCAACTTTGGACTATTGTAAGCAACACTATTAGAAATGTTATTAGAGATGCAAAATGGTACACCTATGCACCAGGGTCTCTAGGCTAAATAACCACAAGTTAAATTACTGGGACAGAGACACACAAATCTTCAACATTAGTAATGATTACAAGCTATTTTCCAAAGTGGCTGTGCCAATTTAAACTCCCATCAGCAGGCTATGAATGCTTCAGAAACTTCCAGAGAGGTATGGTGGAGCATGAGACAGCAAGAAACAATACTTGTATTGCTACATTAAAAAAATTATATATATATATATATACACACACACACACCCATATACATACATACACACACACACACACACACACTCTGATCATTACCTAACAGAGGGCCATGTATGTATTATATGATATATAACATATATAATATAAATGTAAATACAGAAACATATTAATATATTTCCATACAGAGGTCCTTGCAGAGTCCCCTACTCTGCCTGCCCTCAAACAGTGCTTCCTGCTCTCCCGTGGAGCCAGCCTCCTGGGAGGAGAGCACAGTGAGTGGGCCAGGCACTGGAGAGCTAGGGAGGGGTGCTAAGGACTTGGGGCACTCGGGCCACACGCTGCGGGAGGACGACACGCAGGGGCTACAGAGTGGCGTGAAGCCCCACGTGGCCCGGCGCTGCTCCTGACCCACCAGTTGGTACTTAGAGTGGCCCAGCTGCAAAGCAAAAACTAGCAGCTGGCTGCAGAAGCAGCTCCAGCGCTTGACACAGCAGGTGCAGGGACTGAGCCTGGGGACTTGGCTGCCCCTGCGCTCCAAAAACCTGACATGCCCAGTCCTGGGCCCGCATCTTGGGTCGCAGGCCGCACGCCCTGTCGGGCGGAGTAGCTTCCCCAGCACCTTCTCGCTTTAGGGTGTGGGTCATGATGAAGCCAGGAGACCATGAGGCCGCCAGTGAGGAGATGAGAAGGACCTCAAACCTCATGTTTCATAAAGAATGGGCACCGGCCAGGGCCAGGTCTTGGTGATGGCTCCCTCAAGGCTGCCCAAATCTTTCAGTCACCAGAGGCCCCTAGTCTCACCTGGTGAGCTTCGCCAGCCAGTCATGTCCTCAGTGGGGTCTCCGAGTTCTCTGGGGAGGGGGTGCAGCTCTATGGCCCATGCTGAGCTGCAGTCCTGGGATGGGCAGTGTTCAACCCGAGCCCCAGAGAGGCCACCACACCCTGGACTCCCAGCCCCAGTGAGAGGAATAATCCTCTCACACTGTCCTTGCCGAGCTCTGCTCTGCGGCAGTGACGGCAGGCAGGAGCAATGATAGCCCACCTTCGGTGAGGCCACCCCAGTCACTCCTGTCCACACAGCTGCCAACCACAGCTCAGGCCTGTCGTGGCCCTTCACCATCATTTACATTTGATGCCATTTATATATCTTTCCAACTTAGTTTAACAGGCTCAGCTAAATTCTGTGTCTGCCCAAAGGATGAATGGAATGTTCTGAAACTTGTCCTCAGCACAGGGGAAGTGAATGGACAGAAGAGCTGAATCTTGGTCCTTTCTCTTAACGTGAGCTGCTTTTATGTTACTGTGGATGAGCCTCGGGAGCCAGTGCCTAGCAGTCTTTGAAATGACATCCCAAAGTCCCAGACCTTAAGGTGGGCCTAATAACTTTGACATTTAGCTTTTTAAAAATACCTCCTCTCCTGGATAACTCTCTCGCTGCTTGCTTCCGTTCTCTCAGTGCCCCGTGTGCAAACAGCACTGCACAGTCACCCGGAACAGTGTGACAGTGGCCTTATGCAGAGCTGCTCCTGGTAGCTTGCAGTCCACCCCTGCTCCCTCCAAGCACACACGTAGGCCTCTAAACGGGGGGTTCTATCAGAACTCTGTGGATGTGCGGGAAAGCCCTCTCCCTACCCCCCATAGGTTTGGGATGATAGGGCAAGGTGGGGGTGCCAGGACAAATACCCTGGCATACTTTTTTTTCTTTTTCTCCCTTCTCCCCTCCATCTTCCATGGTATTTCAGGACTGCAAGGATGTCTACTGGCTTTGGCCTTTCCCTTTCTGTGTTTCCTGTCCTCCAATCCCTGTGGTAGGAACATCAGGGGTTAAGTAGTATACATTTTTCCTATACTTAAAAGAAATTAGGATCAAAATCCCCCAGGCCTGAGGAATTTAGAATCCCCCACCCTCCATCCCATAACAAAGCCTGCTTTTCAAGCCTATCCTCTTGCTACAAAATCAAATCTGACAGTGAAAGCTGAGGTAGGAACTACTTCTAGCATATACCTGTCTTTTCTCTTAAATATCAGAAACCATTGATTTTAATGGGTGAGGGGTTCACAAGGTATCAAGGTTTATAGAATATTTGAATTCAGGTGAAAGTGTTTCCAAAATATTTTTTTATCTTCCAGTTTTATAATGCTGGAGAAGGGAAAGGCAGGAAGGGGAGAAACCACTATACTTTATTTTCCCTCTGCTGCAACTATTCCATTGTTGAGATCGCTATTTTTTCTTTTCTTCTTTTGTAAATTGAGAGATCCTGTCTAGAGTATCTAACTGCTGTAGATGAACATTTCTTGCAAAGGCTATACAAATTCCATGTGATTTTTTTCAAAGGCCTAATGAATTAGAATTCAGAAATGAGAAGCAAATTTACAACTATTCTGCTGTTCATGTATAACCAGTATATTTCGGTGCGTAAGGGACAGCATTGGAATTAGGCATGCAGACTGAGGCATTCTATAGCACCCTACGTGAGACTTAGGGAATCACTTCAAAAATGTCTAGCAAATCTAGAGAGTGATAAATCAAATTTATTCTCTCAGATTTTTCATTGTAGCAAATTGTAACAGAGCAACAAAAATCAAACTTTGTAAATTCCTGAATTGTTTACTGTATCTCAAACCAGATTTCACCATAAGCCATTGCTCTGGCATTTTGACTAAGTGGAGATGCAGGTTGGTAGAGATAAAAAGTCCAGATGGATCTGAGATGCAACTACTAAGTTGAAGTGGTGAGGGAGTCCAAGGTGGAACAAATGGCCTCCCTCATCAACCAAGCAGAGAGGAGAACTGACCTACTTTACATAAAATAAAACATATCTGGCTTTTCTACTTTTCTGAACAGTAGGAACAAAATAGAGTGTATATTTCAGCACTGGAAAAGGAAATTCAGTCTAATATCTGTCTCCACAATAGATTTAGAACACAACTAATCATCAATACAATTAAAAAGATAAATTGGAACATACAATAACATTTGAAATCACAGGCTAGGAAATATTTAGTAAAGACAAAGAATTTAATAATAAATAGAAGAATTATAAAATGTGTGTAGCTTTGAAAAATAATCCCTATTTTTAGCAATATTCTCCTCATGTTTAACAACATTGCCTTTAATAAAATAACAAGAGTTGTCCACATGGAGCAATTAGGTCAGACAAACTAGGAATTAATTACTGTGGACAGGCCCATATGTCACAGAAACATTGCACATGTTTTCCAAGCTTTGCTTGGAAAGGGAAAGATTTATTCTGGGAAAACTCTTGAGATAGTAAAGGGGACATTGCTGCTAAAGTTGGAATTGAAAGTGACTTTGCAGAATTTAAATCATGAAGGCACAAAGTTGGATTAAGTACAAACTAAGTGAATTTTCTTCAGTTCAGTAATTCAATTACTTACAATAAATCAAGCAATACCTAAATGGTGTTGCTTCAACAGCCACAACAGTTCTTGAGGTGAACCAGGAACCAAATCCCAACAAGGCATTAGCCCCTGATTCTACTCATCTACATATACGTTCAAGCTGGTATAAAGAAGTGATTAGCAAATCACAATCATCGGGCCTACACTCGCAGTGACCTACATTCAAGATATGAGCAAAGTTTAGTTTTAGTGTGAAAGATTGCATATCAGCCTCTGTGTTTTGCTTCCTAAATATTCTCCAATGTTAACATTTTAGTCCTTAAAAATCACTGTTGATCTTTATACTGATATTATTTTCATCATAAAACATATCATTGAACTTGGACTAGCCATTTTCACCAGGAGAATCAAGAATAATATTTTCAATTTAAATGAAACAAAAGAAATCAAATAATTTTGTTCTCTAAATTGGTCCGTATGTAAGTCAAGCTGGGTTTTTCTAAGCTGGACTCTGTTGCGATCCTGATTTCTAATCTACTAACTTGTGTTCTGGGAGATGTGACCAATAATATTAATACCTATTTACCATATGAGGTCTTTTGAGATCTTTCATGTTCCAAAAGGTCCATATGTTGGGGAACGCCTTTAAAGATGAGTTTGCAAACTCACATGCCTAAGAGGACACAGGCAAGTAATGCAATCCCAGCCTGGGCTGATGAAAACAGTAAAACCATAGATATAAATGTCAGACAACACCTAGTTTCATGATAAATACAGTAGGGAGTGGTGGGGACTGTGGAACACTGGACCCCGCTTGCTGATAATCCTAATTGTTGCCATCCTGGTATATAATCCAGATCATTTTATGTAAAATTTCACAAAATTTTTAATATTTCAATTAATTCAAATATAAAAACACAAAGAGCAAGTGAAAAACAAATACACTGAGCCAAACAAAGTATATGAGAACCAAATTCACCATGCCACCAGACAGATGCCTGCATCAGACATTAATGCTCCCACGTTATCTGCTCTATGGGCACAGCAGGTACTATTTTTTAAGAATATTGCTGTTATTTTAACCTCAAAATTTTAAAATTTAACTTGCATCAGAACCACCTGGATACGGTTTTCAGATAAAGTGCAAGATGCCCAGTTAAATTTAAATTTCAAATTAACAATGTAGTTTTTCAGTGTCCCAAATGTGTCCCAAATATTGCATGGCACACACTAAAAAAAAATATTCTTTCTTTGTCAGCAGCTCAATTTAATTGTGTATACTATACTTTTATTTGCTAAATCTGGCAATTCTATAGCTGAAGAGCTTGCTAAAACACACAGATTGCTGGCCCTGCTCTAAGAGTGTCTGATTCAATAGATCTGAGGTAGACCCCCAAAATTTGCATTTCTTATAAATTTCCTGGGGGATATTGGTACTGCTGGTTTTAAGAACACATTTTGACAATTACTGCATTAAAATTAACTAATTTGGGGTTACTTTTTAAATTAAGTTAAAGTTGATTACATCCATTTAATCAAATGTTTACTTATTAACTTAAAATATGTAGAGACTCTCTGGTTTTCCTAATGACTCAATGGTAGTTCTGAATCTACGTTCATGATTCCATTCCACCTTAGCTTAGACTCAGAAAGATCACCTGCCCTCTCATTCTACCAGCATTATCTGCCAGGGTCTTTGCCTATTACACACATTTGTTTCCCCAGGCATTTTAATGCTTGACTATAAAGTTTTAGTAGCTGAATTTAGCCTGAAAAGAGAATGAGTTTCTTGAGACAGTTAGGCATGACATCTGCTTTCCCCACACCATTTTTTCCTTATAAAATGTAAATGAGGTATTAGCTGTATTTAAAGGCTTGGTAGTACCCTTATATACATGAACCATGACTGTATTACTTTGACTAAATATGAATCAAAAACTTATCAGAAACTTATGAAAATTCCATCATTGAAATTCAACTTGCAAACTTTATGTTACGCCTATGTGTCCAAATATGTACATGTGTTGTCATAAACTGCCTTAATTTTAGCAAACTCCCATCTCTTTTAACCAGGTGTTTTTTCTGGCATCCATTCTGTCGAAGCCATTTCAGTCTCTGGAAGATAAGAAGGAGGAATATTAGACCCTTTTCCCTCCAGAAGTCTATATTGTCATCATCATTGCAGTCATGGTGCTTGTTACTTGTTGTCCCCGACTTATTGCACCCACTTCCGCCTAGACCCTGGCCTCCAGGGAGGACCTCGGCTGTATTCTGTACCCTCCCTGCGGCCCCCTCCCCCCCAGCCTTATGGGGTCTAAGTGTTTGCTCCTGTTTCTAGATCAATATGATCATGTGCCTGTTTTTTCACCTCTGCCAACTTCCATAGCTGGAGTCATATTGTCACCACCTGGAGCACATCTCAGGCTTTCATCACATGGCCCAGAACCAGAGTACTGTCTGTTCCTGAGCCTCCAGCCTCACAACCTGTCTCCAAGCCCCCTACCCCACTCCACTGTGTGCGAACCTATGAGCTGCGTAGGCTGCTAGACTGCTCTGCTGTGCTGTGGCAACATGCTCGCCCCTCCTGCCACGTGCTGGCCTATACAACGAGAATCACCTCTTTCCAAGTAGCTGCTTTGCGACTACACTGTGTGTTCCTAACACCGCCCCCCGCTGCCTTGCTTTTGTCTTACTCTTGTCTTATCCCCCAACAACAGAAGTGTCCCCTTCAGGGTGTGGGTCCTCCCACAAAGCGGTACACTTAGCACTTAAAGAGATAACACGTTTAGTAGTAAAAGAGTAAATTATTTCTCCTCATTGTACACAATATTTAAAAACAAATAATTAGAAGTAACTAACTATAATATGATATAACAAATTCTGTTATATAGCTATGAGTTAAATTCAACTAATCTCTATGGTGGGGGCCACAGAAAGAGGATTTTTGAGTTCAACCTCAAAGAGTATCTATCTTCATAGAATTTTTAAGAAAAGTGACTAAGAAGCAAAAATATTCAAATTTTAACTAGGTCTGCATAATAATGTTTACACTTATAATAAAGATGTTGGTAAATAGCACCCTCCAAAAACCCTTGTGCTATATGTGTCAGGCACATAGGAAGCTCTGGAGAAGGGATATTGTAATGACTCACTCAGACATTCACTGACTTCATTCAATTCCAGTGATCACATTTAGCCAAAACAACAAAGTTATTCTGTCCAAAAATGAGTAAGGAGCCCCAGAAAGTGTTTTAATGGCTCAGTACACTTCATGTTCACAATTGGAAACAGTACCCACAACAGCTTCTGTCACATCTGAATCCTCACTATATCTCAAATTCCTTTATTTATTGCCAACTGTTTGTACTTAATATTCCCATGGTATATTTTTATGAGATTTTTATGATTTTCTCCCAAATAGGCTATTAGCTTTTGAACATGAAAGCCAGGAGCTTGTTTATTCTGGTGCTTTCCACACCTAGCAAAATACTCCAACATATAGTAGATACTCTACAAATGATGAATGACTGATTTGACTTTAATTTCAATACAAAATTTTTTCATTCTTCCTTGTGACTAAGGGTCTTTCTTGTCAATGGGATGAACAGCTGAATTCTTGTATTATGAGAGCTGTGCTAGGGTCCCTACCAAATATCACAGTCCCATTGTTCTCAGATTCTCATCTTGCTCTCCTTTGTCCTCTGGGAAACTAGAATAGAGATTTGGAATTCTAGCTCTCAAAATTGTTATGAAATGTTTATTGCAACACTTACTATATTATTGCATCACTTTATTTACATGACTGCGTTTACATGAGAATGTTACTGAGACACTGCATCAGTTGTCTCCTCACTATGGGCCAGTCACTCTTAGGTACTGCATTATTTTTCTAAAGCTGCCATAACAAAACATCACAGACTGGTGGCTTAAACGACATAAATATATTGTCTCACAGTGCTGGAGGCTAGAATTCCAAGATCAAGGTGTTACCTGGTTAGTTCCTTCTGGGAGGTATAAGGGAGAATCTGTTCCATGCTTATCTCCTAGCTTCTGATAATTTCCCAGCAAACTTTGGTGTTCCTTGGTTTGGAGAAGATGAAGGCACTTTCTGTCTTCATCTACCTTTTTATAAGGACACCAGTCATATTAGATTAGGAATCCACCCCATTCCAGTATGGCCTTATCTTAATTTAAATAATTACATCTGCAACAACCCTGTTACCAAATAAGATCATGTTCTGGGGTACTAGAGAGTAGGACTCCAATTTGTATTTTGGGGGGGAGAGAGGACACAATTAAACCCATAACAGGTACTACATAGGCTTTTATTTAATTTTCACAGTAACCTTATGAGATAAGTGTATTTCACTTCATTAGGCACGTTTTGTCGCTTGGTTCTGTTTAGCCAAAATTTTCAGATGCCACTGCCATGTCTGTGTTTGGAAAATGCATTTTCTCTCACTCACAGAACATCATAAAATCAGCTTCTTCAATCAAACCTCTCTGGCTGGGAATTCCAGCGATGACCTCTTGCGGTTATTTTTTTTTATTTGTTATTTGTTTTCCTGGCCACGCAATTGCTTTGTGAGCATTTCTGTGGGTAATTAGGTGGCGATGTCTGAGATGCAATCATTCTTCCCTGGGAATCATGTTAGCTGGCCTAACCTGTTACTTCTCCTTCTCAGTTGCTTTCTCTTGCTTGATGGTCCCTTTTATTTTCCATAAAGCCTGTTTTGAACTAGTCAGGTATTTTATAGCTAATATAATTGTCTATCCTACATTTGAATAAAAAGAATATCACAGGTTTATGCTTTAGTGCATATGTCTTATTGATTTTAAATGCCTTTCTTCACAGAGTCAGATTTAATGGTAAATTTGCTCAAGTTATGCTTGCTAGAAAACATAGAAAACACTGTATCATAGCTATGTTGTTGTTTTTCCTAACTGAACTCTAATCTTCTGTAAACAGATCCTACTTCAATTTTACCTTGCTTCTTTGTTTAATATTCAAAATATATGGAACCAATATACAGTAAGCAAAGACCTAGTGAGGCAGTTTTATTACAGAGCATGAGATTTTATCTTTAGCTGCTCAGGTTAATAACTGCAGTAGTATAGAAAGAAGAAGCCATTAGAAAAGGGCATTGTATGTCAAGCAATATTCTTATGGACTGGTCTAGAAGATATTCTGCTCACAAATAAGAATAATTGAAATCTCCTCTGACATACAAGAGAAGATTACTAGCACAGCACATTCACATATTAAGTCTGTCACACTAGGAACCCTGAAGAGTTTCATCATTATAAATGTGTATAATAGAAATTAGATGTAAAAATATAACAGGCAAGAATAAATCTATGTGGCTAAGAAAGAAATTGTCTATAAACAAAAATAGAAAAAACTGCAAACAAAGAGACTGTTATAGTAAAAGGCGATCATTCCAATGGAGAGTGATAGTAGCACTTCATAGGAGAATTATCCCAGCTTCCAGCAGCAAACAGGGTGTGGAAATATGGGGATGGAGAAGACAAAGATACCACCCGGCTTACTTGGAGCTGAAGAAATAACAATTAAAGCTCAAACTGTACTAGCTCTTATTTGGAATTTGTAAATCTCTTATTTGTAATCTAGTATTTAAAATAATTATAAATGAACCATGTATTCTCCCAAGAACCAAGTGGTTTTAGCTTTTCTTTAACTGCACCTTTTGTTGTTTCCTCACAAATAGTCCAACTCCAAATGAGAAGTGCTTCTTCATGGTTAAACGAGAGGGATCTCAGCCATGGTGTCATCAGTTCTTCTAATATTTTCCCAGGTGACCACGGCTTTCTCTGATTACTCTTTAAAGACTTATTTCCAAATTACACTATTTTCATCTTTAAATAATATTCTCATTATTTTTGGTTTCTCACTTATTTCTCCTATAAATTCATACCTAGAATTCTATAAGAACCTTTTAGCTGGGCTCCTGGTTTCTTGCATGTTTCTCCCTCATCTGTTTCATACAGCATGAGGTGTGTGTCTAAGTGGAGGAGTGAGGAAATTATTGTAAGGGTAGAGGTGAAATAAGGTAGCACGAAAGCCCAAGTAGCAATCACACATTTGGATATCATGGAAAATTTGAACAATGCCCTTTTTCTTTCATAATCTAAGAACAATGAGGTTACCGCAATTCTCGTGGTCACCCTGAGCAGGGACCTGCACGGCTCTCTGTGGAAACTGCCAGCCCCTGACTCACACGCCTCCATTCACTGAGCCACACACTCAGTTTACTTGGTACTTGTTGAGCACTTCCCGTGCGTCATGGTGACTAGTGGCTATGGAGCCACTTCCCTGCTCTCATGGAATTTATAAGCTGGCTCAAGATGTAGACAATAAATTGGAAAAAATATTATTTTTATATTATGTTTTAATTTTAGTTATACATGCTATAATGAGGATTTACAGGTTATTAAGAGCTCATATGTTAAGGGCAAATTCAGTTTGGGGACCAAAATAGACTTTCTAGGGGAGTGCTTTCCAAACTGAGACCTACAGCCAAGTCAGGGGATATTCAGGCCAGAGAGAGAAGGCAAAGTGGTACCTCTTTTCTGGTCCTTCTGAAATGGGGTTATGAGGTATACAAGCACAGAGAGGCCATGAACAGTGCACTGGAGAACTGAAATGATGCCCCTGGGGTGAAGTACAGAGCATGCAAGGGAGGGAGCATTGTCAAGGCCTCAGTCTAGAATGGTTAACAGGGGCCAAAATATTCAATATGTGAACATTCATTTCCTAACCTTTCTGTATTTTGCAAAGTACATCACTTAGGCTCCCTTGTGAGTTGGATTCCAGGTAAGTGCAAGGATGGAAAGCACTACAGTGAGGCTGCAGGGCAGAAGAGAGGTCAGGCAATAAAGTTTTTCTTTTTCTGCAGAGATTACATCTTCTCCATGATTCTAGCTCCCACCAGACCCTCCTCATCTACAATCCCAGCTCCTGTCAGGCAAGATCCTGCAGAAGTTCCAACTTCTTCCAGGTATCCCCGGCTCTGAATTCTGGTGACATTATTTCTTATTCATGCCACCCTAGAGCAGTAGCAGCTTCCTACAGTTGTCAATTTCTGCTTTTCTCAGCATTCCCTCAGTATGTTTTCATTTCTTCAACTTCTTTGTAATTGTTTACTGCATTTATTTTCCTCTTTTGGATTAACTTGTGTGGATTCTGTTTTTCTGATTATAGCCAATTGATCAAAGGGCTTTACATGTTATTCTGGAAGCAATGGTGAAACAGTATTTTAAGCAAGCTGTGTGACTTAGTTATATATTTACTGCAGAGTGATCACACTCACTGTTCTGTGAAGCACAAATAGAGGAGCAAGACTGGTGGCTGGAGAAGCAGCAAGAAAGTCCCTGTGAAAATCTGGGTGAGAGAAGATGACCTGGGCTATGCAACCTGCAGTGGGCCTAGAGAAACTTGGGTGGGTTCCAATCATAAAAGGAGATTAGCTCCATTCCAGATCAATTCTATGGGGGCTGAGAAGGAAATGGAATCAAGAGTGGTTTCCAAGTTTCCCATCTGAATGGTAGTACTCTTCACTGAGATGGAAAATACAAGAGGAGCTGGCTGCAGGGGAGTGAGTGATGAATTCAGTGTTGGGATGTTGAGTTATTTTGGAGATATAGTGGGGCTGCACAGTACCACCAGGTGTACTCGGCTGGAGCTTGAGAGAGAAGCCTGTGTTGGAGAAAAAATGAGGGAGTCATGTCCATGAAAAGCATAATTGAAGCCATAACCGTGGCAAATGTTTCTTGGGGAATTTAAAGTAGTGGTTCTTCAGCCTGTTCTGGTCGTGAACTTCTTCCGTAATTCCCCCCAGGTTAATGCATATAAGCACATAGTGATTCTGTTGTAAAAGAGGAGAGCAGGTCAGGGCATAGTCCCTTCCTTGCTTCTCGATGTCTTTTGTTATCGGTTCTCACCAATGGAAAGTAACTGGATATGGTGTGAGCCACTCCTGCCCAAGACTCTTAAGAAAAACTTGGTGGTTCATCTATCCCTCCTGCTGATTGATGCAAATGGTCATCAGCAATTTGGGGGCAACAAAGCCACCAAGTGGAAAAGTCCTGCTCTTAGAATCACTGTGTGAAGAGAGCTTCCCACTGACTAGGACACTCACTTTAGACCATTGCAGGAATGAGACAATAATTTCTGTTGCTTGAGACACATATATTTGGTTCTATCTTATATAAAACGGCAGTCCACAGCAACTAATACACTGCATTATCTATGAGTTTCTTTTAAATTCTACTTCATTCTGACTGGTAGTTTGCACCTAACACTTCTCAGTGGAGAGGATCCAATTGGCTTTGTAGATTCCCATCTGATCAAGCATTGCGCTTGAGCCCAGATTTCTTTGCCAATCACCTGGGCCTTCTTATGTCCAACTATAGGTGACTGACTGCCTTAAGGTTAGTCACAGATTCTTGGAATTTATTCTGGCTATGATAACACGGTCCAATGGTGCTACGCATAAAATGTGTGTGTATGTGACCTACTTTTTCTGACCACTAAGATTAGAAAAAGAATGACAATTTGCCCCTGTTTTGGGGGGCCAGAAGCCCCAATTAATGTCCTTTATTTCAGAATAATCATTAAGACTCTCTCCTTTTACTCTCTAAGTGTTCTGGTTTGAGAAATAAATTACATGATCTCCCTATTACAAAGAGACACCTTTTCAACGATACTTCTCCAGTGATAAAGAGATTACTATATATCAGTTCCGTTTGTGCAATACTGAGGTTCAAATGCCTCACTACAATATTTTTAACTTGGCCTCCACATTTATCCAACCTCATTTTTCATGCTGCCTAATAGATTCCCTCTTTGCCCTCTCATCAGTCAGTTTACTATCTTCTTTGGACATTGGATGTTTACCTGTCCATCATTTAGTTTGCTTTTCTAGTAAAGAGAAGGACTTGTTCCCTATGAGAAAGGGACAGAGAGAGAGAGAGATAAAGAGAAAGATTAATTGATTAATTACTGACAATCATATGTAAATATGAATCAGCATGATCCTGACACCAGACTACACATAGAGCTTTTCAGTATCGAGCTAATAAATTCATTCATTTAAAACTTAAAGGAGCTATAGCACATGACTCTATCTTGCTCCTTTTTACCTTTGCTTGTGCTTAACTTTTCTCAAACTGAAATGTTTCATTTTTTCTCCAATCCAGATTCATTACTGTGGGATTAGGCAAAAGCACTAATCTATCTTCAGAGATCCTTTCCGGACCAACTTCATCTCGTTATAATCAGTCGTTGAGTTTGAAAGCATCAGCCTTTACATAGAGGCTCAAGCTGCAAAGCAACAGATGCTTGTTCTTCCATAGTGGCCGGTAGCCTGCGATTAGGGTAGATTAGTGGCATTCTATTTCGCACACCATCCTTTCTACCGAATCGCAATGACTGAGCCTATCAGTATACCGCAGGTGTACATCAGAACTCTTTTATTTGAACATGACAGAAACTCAACTTGCACCAAGTTCATTAAGAACCCGTGGCTCTTGTACCTGGGGGATGTTGGTAGATATTTTAGTGACGGTTGGAACTAGGGGTTCAAATCAGAGTTTGTTCTGTCCTTGCCCACCTCTTAACCTTCCTTCTCTCCTTGTGTTTGCTTAATGCTGCAAACAGACTCTCCACATAGTGAGGAATATGGCTGTGACCATTCTTTCAGTTTAGCAGCCCTAGCTATTAAATGCAATATTTCAAGCTGTCATATAAAAGTCCAGGGGAGAATTCTGATTGACCGTCTTTAAGCTTGGGTCCTTCAATAAAAAGTCACTGAGGCAAAGGGTATGGACTTTCGCATTGGCAGGGCCTCTGTTAGCCCATATGGCTCCATAGCCTTAGTACAAATGAGCAAACGATTTGCCCACTAGGTAGAGGCAGCCCTGCAGGTGAACAGCTTGGCAAGCAGATGGAGGCTTTATGAGAATTAGAAAAAGGTGACCTTTCTCCGGGCATATACACCCCATGCCAAGGTACACAGCTTGGGGAGAGAAGCATGGCTAGATTTCAGGCTTCACTCATTCCCTTGGCCAGACAACTTTAGGCACAACAGACTGTATAAGGCGGCGCCACTCATTGGCCACTCTAGGCCACCCGACCAGCTTTTGTTGGAGCCAGGCAATGAAGACGGAGGTGAGAGACAGGCAGAGAAAGTCACTATGACTGCAGTACCCCGGTCCGGGCGTATGTAGAGATGGAGTGGATCCTCAAAGGAAAATGTTACAAAGACAAAATATGCTCGCTTCTTGATTTTTAAATTGAGTATGAACACCACAGAAAAATATCATTCTAATATAGCTGCACATTAGTTTCTTCAGAATACAGGTATATTACACTTGTTTTCAGTTAGGATATTTGCAACTTTCTGCCATACTTTGATTGTTTATACTATATATGTTTTTATATGATCTCAGATCTTATTTTGTATTTTTTTATAGTTTTTCTATTTCTAACCTCTAAAACGAAGGTAGATATATAACAGGAGCTTGATAAATGTTAAATATATTATATATTATTTCTATAAGTTAAAGTCCTTTCAAGATTCATAAAAATTATGTGAACTTTATTGCAAAACAATAGATCTGAGAGGCAATAATTCTTTTGTTGTTTAGAAAATAACATAAAAATGGAAATAAAAAGTGTGGTAAAGTAAAAAAAAATATACTATCCTCAGTGTGTTGCTTTAAACAATAGGCACTTTAGTTGCACATCTATAATGGTAATTTACCTGATTCACACCTAATTCTGTCACATTGTGCTATCTATTGTGAGTGAGAATAAAGCGTGAGGGCTTTAAAGGTAGAGTTAGCACCAATATAGAAGTAACTGATTAAGTATCTGTGCTACAGAAAATAGGGCAACACAAAAGCATTTGGAGAGTATTTGAAAGGTCTTAATATAATGAGGAGGGAAGCTCTGTACTGGACAATACTGTACTAAGTAATTCAGTGGGTTTGTGTGTGTGTGTGTGTGTGTGTGTGTGTGTGTGTGTGTGTGTGTAGTAAAAGGACCATAGAACATTTTTTGTTTAAGTGAGAACAAGAAAAAATTTTAGGAATAAATTTGGAAAGGAGCATGAGAGATAATTTGTAAAGTTGTGTTGATTATATCACTTTAGTAAAGTTTGTCCACCCAGTTATGTGTATGTTTACTATGATTTTTAGTATACAGTGGTATTAGCATGAGGATTTGACAATTCTTTATAACTCATTACATCAAAATAATCAACTTATATAAGAAAATGATGACTTTCTTTAATTATTTTATTTTTGTAACAAATTTAATGTTATTTTTTAGCTTTGGTAAAGAATAAGAATAAGAAAGTGTAAATGGGATAAATGGTGAAGGAAGAGACTAGGCTTTGGATGGTGTGCTCACAGTGCAATGTGCAGATGATGTATCATAGAATTGTACACTTGAAACCTATATAATTTTATTAACCAATGCCACCCCAATAAATTCAAATTCAATAAAAAATGTTAAATGGACCCAGGACTTGGGAAAAAAAATGCAATTATCAAATTAAAAAATAAAGAATAGTAAAAAACACTGTTCTGTTGGGAATTGTGTATGGAACACTGTTTTTTACTATTAGCTGTCTAGAAAATATGTTTTCAGTTAGACTAGAAACTGATGACACCAGAATCAGGGGAACACAATACACAAAATAAATTACACACTATTCACACTGGCGGTTCTGCCACTATTTCTGAAGGACTGTGTTTTCCAATGGCAGACTCTCTTTGGAAGACAATTTGGTGGACTTCTACTGACATTAGCGTGTTTCTATGCACTGTCTCTTTCTTTCTCTGTGCTTTGATACAGCCAGTTTCATAAAAGGCAGTTCATTTTAGACTTTATTTATAGCTCGAAAATACAGTGTTAAGAAAAATAAGTTGTTTTAGGGCTATAGAAGAAGCACAACTTTATACAAGACTATTTTTATTAGTTCAGTGGAAATCCAGGCTCCAAAAGCTACAATTCAATTGACTTTGCACCTTAATGTTTCATATCATTTTAATGTTCTTAGATAAATCCTTGCAATTTTGCAAGCAGGTCCTACATCTAACTCAGAAAACATATGTTTAACAAACAAACAAAAAGGCAACAGAAAAGCAGTATTCATGGAGTTAATATTTATTATATACTAAAAATATTTAAGATTGTTATTTCATTGTATGATATAGTGGTGGGCCTTTTGAGATTATTATAATCAAAATTTAATTATATGTATTTTTAAATTTATTCTCAACACATTAATGGTAGTTAGGGAAAAGTTTGGTGTTGGCAGAGTTCCCTGAAATCTTCTAGTAAATATACTAAAATTATGGGTTCAGATGGCCAAGTTTATCATCCTTAAAATGTGCTTTAAGAAATGTGAGTTTTGGGTACTTAATGACTCACTCGTTCAGTCTTCTGGTTCTCATTCCTAAATGAGGCTGGATTTGAGCTACCATTAACCACACAGGAAACAGGAAAATAGATTATCTATATATTTTTTAATGGTGAGAACAGTTCTTTTGATTTCACACACAGTGGTAACAACTGCTGCTTTGTTTTCCATCGTGTGCAACCATGGTGTTGCTGTCAAGATGATGTCAAACATTTGTTATGGTGTTTACACCATAACCAGTTCCCCTGCCCCCTACCCCCTTCTTGATAATCAGGCCTTGGCCCTGGCCTGTGTGACTCAGTGGGTTGGCCATTGTCCCATGCACTGAAAGGTTGCAAGTTTAATTCCTGGTCAGAGCACATGCCCCAGTTTTGGGTTTGATCCCTGGTAGGGGGCCATGCAGGAAGCAACTAATTGATGTTTCTCTCTCACATCAACGTTTCTTTCTCTCCCTCTCCCTTCCTCTCTCTCTAATAATTCAAACAAATAAAAAAAAAAAACTTAAAAAAAATAAAATCCTGCCTTGTAAACTAATCTATCCCTTGGCATAATGTTAAGTCAAGCCTTTCCAGGCAATGGTCTTCCCACTGGAGATATTTCAATTCCAAGATTCAGAATTGCAGAAATGTGATTAGACAGACAAGTTGGACTGGTTAAGGCTCTTTTGTGATGTGTTGTAGGCCAGAATTTTAAATAATTATAACAATAATACAACTAGTTAGATTTGAGAATGCAATTTATATAAAAGCATGGAAATATAATTTTCTCACTTAAAGAAAGGTGGTGCACATTTTTTTTGTTATTAAGTGATTAAATTTAATCTAAGGCATGGTATATGTTCTAAGAATCTTACAAGAACTTAGGGAAAAGACTTTAATGTCCACAGAGACCAACATGATATTAAGCTTATGGTATAGTGTCTCCAATTATCCTCAGAAAATAACAGAAACAATATAAAATTATTTACTTGTTTTCTTGCAGAGGAGAAGAAACCTAAAATGCCTCTCTCATGGTAGAGTCCCAGTGAGTTTCCCTTCTGTGAGGTACTTTCTGGTTTACAGCACAGTAAACAAGGTTTATATTTGAAGATAGCAAATTATGGTTTAAGCTTAAAAGAAAAAACAAGGTAAATTAGTTGACTAATTTACCACTAACTGCCTAGCACACACTATTCATGTTCAAGACTAAAAAGATTAATTAATTCATCAAATATTGAAGTTCTCAGTAATGACTTTACTTTCTTGTTAGATATGAGAATCAGTAGCTCTACTTAATTCAGTTAATATTTCACAATCTTGACAAAATACTTTTGTCACAGGTCCCCTGTCAAGTGCAAAATATTACATTATTGTCCTAATGTGTGTTTTGCTTCTGCAATCATAGAATAACAGCATAACTAATCTGATAAAGATTTATAAATCTAAACTCTTATTTTGTAGATGAGGTAAGTGAGGTTTAGAAAGTACATGGCTAGACGCTAGAAATATGTAGATTTTCTTTATTTTTTTTTTTAATTATGATAGCAAAAGATAGAATATAATTTTCTCAGCATCGATTTAGAACTAGTACAGTGACTATTTCTGTAAAACATGTGTCTGCCATTTATCCCTGGATTTTAATTCTCTGTAATAGCCCTAAAAAACATTATACTTAAATTTTTTTAGAAATAAGGACACTTGGTTGATGACCTTATTGAAGTGAATACTAAACGATGTGATGACACATGCATTATTTTTCCAACTCTGGCAATGGCTCGTTTTATGACATTGGGAAAGCTTTCTGATTTCCCTACACCTCAGATTTACTGAATCATATCAACTAATTGTTGTAATGTTTGTATTTACTAAATATTAAATGTATGTCATATACTCTTGTAGATGCACCACATACTCTACTATAATCAAAACAAGATTGCAAATTAGGAATCTTAATCCTCATCATACAGATGAAAAATCTGAAGGTCGGGGAAGGTAAATGGATCAGCAAGGTCAAACAACAAATAAGGGGCAGTCCAGGCCCCATTTGAACTCATGCTTCTTAGCCCCTAAAGCCCATGTTTTTCTCATTGTATTAAACTGCCCCCCAATTGATACTAGGTACCATGATGATGAGTCATCATTTTAAGAGTAGTAAAATTGTGCTTTGTGCTTTATTATTTCTATTCGTTGCATTTTATTCCATTATTTCCTAGGTAAGAAGAACAACAGCAAATATAATTAACTTACTGTGTGCCCAAATGTTTTAAGTTTCACTTTGAACTTGGTTAGTGACAGAAAAAAAGAAAAATAGAATTATAAAACTAGCTTCTCCTTCGGTGTGCTTAATTTTGCTGAATTAAAAACAAGGAATCATGAACTGACTGGTGTTCAATAAGAATTATATGTGATGAAGGCACTGTGGCATGTGGATTTACAGTCCAAGTCCTCATCTTGGCTCCTACCAGTCACCAGCAGAATCTTCTTCAGGGCATCACTCAAGCCTCAGTGTCTC
This sequence comes from Miniopterus natalensis, assembly GCF_054644295.1. Lineage (NCBI taxonomy): Eukaryota > Metazoa > Chordata > Mammalia > Chiroptera > Miniopteridae > Miniopterus > Miniopterus natalensis. The sequence goes on from NC_142081.1 coordinate 146,215,340, forward strand.
CAAAGGGAGATGCTTGCTTAGCCCCCTGCACAGGGTGATCATGAAGATCCAATATAAATGATATATGTGGAAGTATAACCTACACAGAAAGTGAAAGTGGATAGTAAACAATTTAGAATTTAAACCCTTAGTGACTCTTAGGAAAATTCTTGGTGCAGATTTGTGCTATACTATAAGGATTACGTAAACTGGTGTTTTCTTTACATGTATGAGTGAAGGTGATTTTTCTTCCCAGGTAGCATATTAACTAACTAGATGATTTTCTCACCCAGAAAACAGTGTTTCCCTTGCAAAAATCCCTGTTAATAAAAATCCTTCCCATTCTCATGATGAACAGGGTCAAGAGTCTTGGATTTTGACCCAAGAGGTACTGTACAGAACTGAAGTACCTGACAAATGACTCGTCATTTTCTGGGTTGTATCCTATGAAATAAGGGATAAGCTTTTGAAGCTAGCATTTTTCAGAGAACATGCTGGAGGAGAGAAACATCTTAAATTTCAGCACTGCACAGAGCAGTTATTGAAAAAGGAGGGGCTAAAGAATCCCAGAAATTGATATTAAAATTTCTAATGCTTCATTGAATACACTGGAGAATTATTTTGGACAACACAGGTTTCAAAAATGAAAGATGGAAATATAAATGGAATCAGAAGCCATGGCCAGGTTGCTCAGTGGGTGGGAGAGCCTTCCAGTACACCCACAGGTTTTGGGCTCTATTTCTGATCAGGGCACATACCTAGGTTTCAACTTCAATCCCCAGTAGAGGGCGTACAGGAGACAGTTAATCAGTGTTTCTCACATTGCTGTTTCTCTCTCTCTCCCCCTCCTTTCCTTTCTCCCTAAAAAATCATTAAAATATTTTTTTAAAAAAACAACAACATGTCCTCAGGTAAGGCATATAAAAGAAAAAAATGGAACCAGAAGAGAGATATAATCAGAGATCTGGCTAAAATGTCTCATTAATTCAAGAAAGGGAAAACAGAAGAATCAATATAAGTGCCAAATTAAATACTATTTGTAGTTTACTGACTAGATATTCATGTTTGAGTTAACAATTGTCTAGTAAAAAGTATGTAGTTTATTCTACAATGCAGCTTCAGTTATAATCGACTATACATATATGAGGTTCTGGGTTGAAATGAAATCGAATGTCATTAAAATAATCATATATATTAGGTGTGACCCAATAAATAATTTTACTCAAGGATGCGGTATTACAGAATAATAATTTAATTAGTTATTCTATGTCTCATGTTAAGAAAGTGCTTTGAAAAATTTTAATATTGATCACATACAGTTATGAAGCATCCACGTTATCCATAGTTAATCCTTCCAACATCGCTTTCACGGGAAGCAGGGTTCAATCATTCAAGCTATTTACTGGTAAGAAAGCTGAGACTTTGTGTGATTTTGTCACATCTGACTAATAAGAAACACACAAGGGATTTGAAGCAGGCATTTTGACTTCAGAATGTGAGCTACTGATACAACATGGTTGGATTTCTCACTGTTCCTCATCTGGCAGGTGGGAAAGAATACGTGCGGATTTTTAGATGCACATAGAGTTCCAGGCAGAGGGCCAGGACTTTAGTCTCAGCAATGCCTCCATTCCCTTTACTCAGACAGCTTGTTTCTCTCTCTGCAGAGCTAGTGATGAGACAGAACATTGTCTTTGGTTTTGTGGCTGGGGAACATTGAATAAGATATTCTCAGATAGGCTTGTGTTTTATCACTGAATGAAAATGATTGCAGCACAGCAGTCAAGTACGTGAACACTGTTTATGAGTCCTGCCAAGTATCAAGTCAAGTAGTGATTTTTCTGTTTCTGTAGGATTTCCATAAGACTAGGCCAGGGAATGCACAGTTTGACTGGTATCAGTCAATAAAAGCTTGCCAGACAGAAACATCCAGAGTGTGTGCGCCAGCATTTATATGTTCATATATTACTTCCATAATTATGTGCCTTTTCTGAAATTTAAAATATATTGAGATTTGTATCAGGTCACACTTTTCATTACTAACTGCCTCTTCCTACTGCTGCTCAAGACCCAAAGCAAAGGCTGTCAAGGTAAAATGTAAAGTTATGTAATTTAGACACACTAATTATGGTCCTTAGAAGCAGGCTGATTTTTCCAGTGAACGTAAAGACCCAGGGGGTTAATTTTAAAATACTGATATTCTTTTAGGATGTAAGTGAATTCCACAAGAGCCATTTATTCATGAAGAAATATTCTTAAAAGCCAAGGCTTCATTCTCAGACCTTGCCTGTTTTCCCTGCTCTCTTGTGATAAGGCAGGAACCTGTCATTTATTTGCAGGGGATCCATTTCGTTATCTGTAGGGTTTATGTTCCAAGGCCCCCAGTGCATGCCTATAACTGCAGATAGTACCAAACCATATATATACTAACTTTTTTCCTATACATATATACTTATGATAAAGTTTAATTTATAAATTAGGCACACTCAGAGATTAACAACCATAACTAATAATAAAATAGAACAATTATAATATTATACTGTAATAAGAGTTACGTGAATGTGGTCTCTTTCTGTGTCTGTGCCTCTTTGTCTCTTTGTCTCTGTCTCTCTGTCTCTCTCTCGATCTCTCTCTGACAACTGATCTGATAACCAAGACATTTACTAACCGAATAACAGGTAGGTGGCATATACAGTGTAGATACGTGAACAAAGGGACAGTTCATATTCCAGGCAGGACAGAGCAGGACATTGCAAGATTTCATCACAGTACTCATAATGAAACATAATTTAAAACATAAATTGTTTATTTTTGGAAGTTTTCATTTAATATTTTCAGACCATGGTTGGCCAGGGGTAACTGAAACCATAGAAAGCAAAACTGCAGATAAGAGGGGACTATGGCAGTTTTCTGATATCATCTCTCCAGAAATGCCTCCACCATGCCTGGCTATAGATTGGAATCTGATTTCTTTTATCAGTCTTATTCCTCTCACAAGATACACACACACCAATCCTGTCATGCTGCTTCCAGAGCCAAGGAAAAATACTTTTTTGGGGGGATTTGTCATTAATTGACATAGGGGCAAGCCATGAAATTGATAGAGGGGACTAAAGTATTGCTCAGTACACATGGTGGAAAGTTAGCACCTTAAAAGAGTGACTCTTAGTAGGAGCTAAGAGCTCTTAATATTAAGAGTATCATGCTGATAGTTTTATAAAAATGTCAATCTTTAATCCCTTTTCCAAGATTTGCTCATGCCTCTTGTCAACCTGTTCTCAACTCAAAATTCGCTAAATTGTCACCATCCCAACCACCAGCCTGTCTTGATTATCCTGCTATAATTTCTTTTCTTTTTTTAAAAAATACATCTTTATTGATTTCAGAGAGAGGAAGGGAGAGGGAGAGAGAGAGATAGAAATATCAATGATGAGAGGGTCATTGATTGGCTGCAGCCCGCAACCCGGGCATGTGCCCTGACCGGGAATCGAACCCTGATCATCTGGATCCTAGGTCGACGCTCAACCGCTGAGCCAGGCCCAGCCGGGCATCCTGCTATAATTTCTTCATAGCACATGTCACAATCTAAATATATTTTGCCTATTTATTTGTTTATTTTTTTCATTATTTCTCTCTCATATGCCCAGTTACTACACAAAGAGATCTTAGTCAAAACTATTGCAGCAGCTGTGTGAATTTAGCAAGTTATTTAGCATGACTAAGCCTCTGTTTGCACATCTGAAAAATTGGACTATTAATAACTTAACAGTTGTTGGGAAGATTAAAAATGATAATGTGCATGAAGCTCTGAGCACTAGCCAGTGGATGTTAAGGATAATTTCTCACTTTTCTCCATTTTCATTATTTTATTCAAAATCAAACCACTATAACCGCTTTTCTAAACCTGTGAAACAGCCTCCTGTCACTCTTTGCCGCATCCCTCGCCCGTTTTCATAGGAGGCATGTTTCTGAACATAAATGAATTTTTATGTGCCAACTTAAAATACTGGTTTCACTCTTAGAATAAAACCCAAATTCTTTACAATGACCCAGGTGACTGTGCGTGTTCTGGCTACCTTTTGGGCCTCATTTTACACTATCTTTTTCCTCCCATGGTGTCGTGCTTTGTTCTTTTTACTTTTTATTGCTTAAAGAAAAAGAAATATTGTTAAAAAATGAAGCAGATATTATAAAAATAAAATTAATTTTTAGAAAAATATGTTAACAATGGATGAATTTAAAAGAGTAGATGCCAAAGGAGGGAGAGCAAGTGATTTGAAAGGAATGTCTGGGACATACAGTATGAGAAGGAAAAGAAATGTGAAATATGATAGAGCAGTTGAAGTACAGTGCATGGGATGGGAAGACTCAAATAATTTTCAGAACATTTGAAAAGTAAGAGAGAATGTAGGTCTGTGAATATTTCAAGAGACACTGACACAGTTTTCCAGATTGGAGGAGCACACAAAGCCCTGAACAGGATAAATAAAAAACAAGCCCACATTTATACATGTTACAATGAAACTACAGACCCTAGAGGACAACAATAATGAAGTCACCAGAGAAAATAAGCAGATTGATTTCAAAAAGCAGGCATCTCATTGACAACAGCAGGTTCCAGAAAACAGTGGAGTAATCGTTCCCGAGTGATACATACATATGCAGGATTTTATTGAAAGAACTAGAAAAGCAATTACTTCAGTCTGTTGAGAGCAAGGATCCTGTCCCCTTTGATCACTGCCTACTGCCAGTGTCTAGAATAGATCATAGGAACTCCAATGTTATTTTCTGAATAAAAAAAAAATAAGTAGAAAAATGAATGAAAGGTCTCAAAATTGTTATTGATATAAGTAAAAATAACAAGCAAGTAGAAGTCACAGAATTTGCAATATCCTTTCAATACTTACCCCGTCCATCTCCCTTCTGAGATGGTACATAACATTTATAACTTTGCAGTTGTTTCCAAGAGAGGGGCTTACAGAATTCATCTTTTTCTGGCCCAGTTTGAGTAAAGAACAAAAAGATTATTTCTTCTCAGTCTGAGGGTACAGCAAGACAGACAACGGAAAGCATCTCTTAGCTTCTGTAGAGAACAACTTGAATTTCTGAAAACTTGTCACTCAGCTCATTCCAGTTCAGTTCATCCTTCAAGATACAGATTTTTTTTTCCTATTAAGAATCTAAATATTTTATCTTCAAGTCATTTCATCAGCAATGAATAAGAGTCTTATTGCTCCATATTCTGACCAGCATTTGGTGTTCCCAGTGTTTTGTATTTTAGCCATTCTAAGAGGTGTGTAGTGATATATCGTTTCAATTTGCAATTTCCTAATGACATATAATGTTGAACATCTTTCATATGCTTATTTGCCATTTATGTATCTTCTTTGGGGCGGTGTCTTTTCAGATTTTTTACCCATACTTTAATTGGGTTGTTTGTTTCCTTATTGTTGATTTTTAAAGTGGTTGGTTTTGTTGTTGTTTTTGGTATATTTGGATACAGCCTTTCATTAGCTATATTTTGCAAAGATGTTTCTTGCAGTCTGTGGCTTGTTTTATTCTTTGAACAGTGTATTTTGCGGAGCAGATATTTTTATTTATAATGAAATAATACCAATCTTACTAGTTTTTTCTTTCATGGATTATGCTTTTGGAGTTGTTTCTGAGAAGTCATTGTCAAACTATAATCCAACCTATATTTGGCTGCCTGACTCAACGAAAATCAAACTTGTGAGGCAGGTGCTGGTGAAAAAAGGAAAGAAGTTTATTCAAGTGCCAGCATCTTGAGAAGATGGGGGACTTTTCCCAGTCCTCAAAACCCATCTTACGATTTCAGTGCAGAAATTGGTTTTATAAAGATAGAGAGGGAAAGCAGAACCAAGAAATCAGGGGGAGGGGCTGTGGATGTGCAGGCAGTGTCCTGGCTGGTCCTGATACAGATATATAGATTCTCATGGTCAGCATTCTTGAGTTGGCCATCCAGTTGAATTCCTGTGTCTGGGCAATAAGTGTTAGCCACGACCTTGAAGTTTAGGCTACCACTTAGGTTCATACAGGAACTGAAACTGCTGGATTGTGAAGTGTACTAAAAAAACTTTTCACATGTAAGCTGTAGTTTTGAGAGGAAAATCAAGTTAGAATAACAATCTGGGTTTAACATTTACTAAGATTAATATGGGTAGCTTTATATAAGCACAGTGTATTCATTCCTCATTATAAAACTAAAGATCACTTAGATTTTTTTCCAGTAATATCTCCTAGAGGTATTATAATTTTGCATTTTACATATGGGCCTTTGATCCATTTTGAGTTAATTGTTGTAAAATGTTTAAGGTCAGTGTCTAGATTTATATATTTTTGAGTATAGATTATTTTTTACTTCAACAAAACCTATTATTTCATTGATTGGAGATTTCTTTATTCCTTTTGGGGAAAGTTACATGGACTGAAATTGTTGTGGTTAATTGTATTAGAGTTCCATTAAAGTTATTTTATAAATTTAATGTTGCTCAGCCACCATAAAATTATACCATAGACCAAGTGCCTTGAACAACAGGAATTTATTTTTTCACAGTTTTGGATGCTAAGTAACTCAAAAGCAAGGTTCTGGCAGGGTTTGGTTTCTGATGAGAGCTTTCTTCTTGGCTTGCAGATGACTGTTTTCTTGTGCTATGTCCTCACATGGCAAAGAGAAAGAGAGAGATAAATTTCTCTCACTTCCTCTTCTTATAAATCCAAAATCTTATGGGATAGGATCCCACTCTTAGGATCTCATTTAACCTTAATTAGCTCCTAAAGACACTATCTCTACATACAAACACATTGGGGATTAGGGCTTCAATATATTAATGGGAGACACAATTCAATCAGTAGGAAATGTGAATATTATTTACTTCAGTATATTATAGAATCTTAAATTTATACTATTTGTGTGAAGACTTTATTACTTTTTAATTGTATTAAATGGGAGCTCTAAATCCTCAAGTCAAATGAGGTCATCTTAAGGGATCCTTATTTTTTAGGTCACTTAGAAAACTGATTTTATCATTTTTTTCACTGTGGGCAATTAGGAGCAGTGTGTGTGAGTGCATGGTGTGTTAGTGGGTTTTTATTCTTGTTTTACCTCTTTTATCACAGCTGTAAATTCTTAAAGAATCACTCTTTAACCTCAATGGTACTTAAATATTGACCTAGAAAATTCTTACTATCAGTCAGATTTCAGTGGCTAAGCTGTTCAGGAACCAAGGTATTCTCCATGGGCACTGATAGTTACCAAATTTTCTTTTTATGCTGGGTTGCCTTATAACATGAGCAGGGAATAGGGAGGACTTCAGCATGAATTCGTTGCTGCAAACTACTTTGAATTTAACCCATGTTAAAAACCAGCAGTGTACAACATTAAGAATATAAAGTATAGAGACAGGCTCATAGGTAGAGAGCAAGCAGACACCTCTGATGGTGGTTGGGGAGTAGAGGGATTGAGCAAAAAAGAAAAAAATAGAGTGAACTCATGGACATGGACAACTGTGTGGCGACTAGAGGGGGTGGAGGTGGAATAGGGCATAGAGGGGATAAATAGTGATGGAAAATAAATAAATTTTAAAAATAACTAGACCAGAATGACTATAAAATTTAAATATAAATAAATGCTAATGATTACTTTCTCATAAATAAAAAGGAAAAAAGTAACAAAAAACATAATACTGAATCATGATGTCCCTTAGTATTTAGAATACTATTTTTTTTTTCTTTTAATATGTCTTTATTGATTTCAGAGAGAGGGAGGGAGAGGAAGAGAGGGAGAGAGAAACATCAATGATGAATCATTGATCAGCTGCCTCCTGCACGCCCCCTACTGGAGATCGAGCCCGCAACCCGGGCATGTGCCCTGACCCAGAATCGAACCTCAATCTCCTGGATCACAGGTCAGTGCTCAACCACTGAGTGATGCTGGATGGGCTAGAATATTCTTTATATTCTTTTGTTAAAAAAATATATTTCAGAAAGGTATGTAAAACTGCTTTGAAAATTGTATCTTTTCATACTGCTAAATCATGGGAATACTATGTCCTTGCCTTTTATCTAATGATTATTGAATGATTATTACTTATAAGCATTTAACTTGAGGTGATGGAAAATGTATTGATTGACTTAAGATCTTTAAGTTCCTGAATGCTGTATCATACTCCATGTTACCTTAGACGTTCACTTGATTTTTCTGATATTCAATTTGAAAAAAGAGATAATATACATAAAGTACCTTCAAAAATAAAAAAAATGTTGTTTGCTTTTAAAGAAACATCTGAGAAATATGCTAATTTCTATATCCTCTGCACTGTGAACATGATAGGAGAAGGCTGAGAAGACATAGGGCACATAAAGCAGAAAGTCTTCTTCCAGGAAGTTTGTCATTACTAAACCACATTTAAAGCAATCAGATTTGAAAAGGCAGTAATCAATGAATTGCTAAATACTTATAGTTCATGTTTAGTAAGTGAGGCTTGGAATGGTGTTGGAAAGTTTCATAGAGGAGATGACAGGCAGGATAATACTCCCCCCAAATATTTCTCTATTCTAATCCCTGGAACCTATGAATATATTACCTTACATGGCTGTGATAGTTCATTTTATATGTCAATTAGCTAGGCCACAGTACCAGACATTTGATCAAGCACAGTCTAGATGTTGCTGTGAAGGCATTTTTTTTTTTTTTTAGATGAAATTAAAATTTAACACAGTAGACTTTGAATAAACTAGATTAACCTCTATGAGTGGGTGGGCCTCATCCAATTACCTGAAGGTCTTAAGAGAAAACAGACTGAAGTTTCCCCAGGAAGAAGGAATTCTGCCTTCAGACTGTCTTTGGATTCAAGGTGAAACACCAACTCTTCCCTGGGTCTGCGGCCTGCTGGCCTATCCTGTAGATTTAAGACTTGCCAGCATACAAAATTATATGTTCCAATCCAATAATTCATTAAAATGAATTATTCTCAACCTCTCACCCCCCCCCCCCCACACACACACCCTATTGGTTCTGTTTCTCTGAAGAACTCTGACTAATGCAACAGTAAAAGGGATCTTGAAGATGTGACTAAGAACAGACCTTGGGCTTTGAGATGGGGAGTTTATTTTCAATTGTCCAGGTGGACCCAATCTAATCGCATGGATCCTTAAAATGAAGAAATTTTTCTGGTTATGGCTAGAGGGTAGTGTGACTATGGAAAAGGAGTCAGGGAGCTGTGGTGGCACTGGCTTTGAAGTTGGAAGAGAGAGCATGAGCTGAGGAATGTGGGTGGCCTCTAGGCAAGGAAATGGGTCTCTTCTAGAGCCTCCATAGAGGAACACAGTCCTGTTGATGTCTTGATTTTAGTGCAGCGATTTGTGCAGGACTTCTTACCTGAGAGACTATAGGTAATACACATATGGTGTTTTAAACCACTAAGTTTGTGGTAATTTGTTACAACAGCAATAGGAAACTAATACTGAGGAGGCAGGATTTACAGACTGGATAGATCTTGAATAAGTGTTGTGAAGGCAGAAGTGAAATGCAGGCCTGAATGTGAAGTGTTCCTGTACTGAAGGCGACTGGCCTGACAGGAGTGGAGCTTCCTCTTCATTTAGGTCTAATCCTTCATATTACCTCAGCTGATGTTCATGCATCTGCTCCTTGAAGTCAGAAGGAGATGACACCACTCATGAAGTTGCCGTGGTATAGAAGGGCAGGTGAATGACAACAGCAACTTGGCCATTTAACTTCCTGGGACCCCAGTTGTCTAAAATTGCAAGTTTTTGCGTGTAACCATATGTCATGATATTTAAGGCTATACAATATATGAATAGGTCACTTAATCCAAGCCTCTGTCTTTAGGCAGCCAGCTAGTGTCATTTTTTATGAACAAAATCCTGTAATGGAGACCCAGAGGAGAGTCATCATATATCTAAGGTAGTTCCACGAGTCATCAATAGAGTAGACTCTAAAATTCAGGTCCAAGAGCACGTTTATGTGAGAATCTTCAAAAATAGAGAGATTCACATTTACCGAAAATGTACATTTAAAAGGTGATTTGGTAACTGTTCCTTTACTACAAAGCATTTTGAAATTCAACTTTAATATTTAAATAAGTCACCATTCATACTGATGGCTTAGTCTTTCTTTGTAAGTAGAACCCCTAAATCCCAGAAAATCTGAAAAGCAGAAAAACTGCTTGAGCTCCATGACTGACTTTTCTTTTTACCTGAAATTTTTGACCAGTAGGTAGCCTGTGACTTTTAAATGATATTTACTGTTTGCTCATCCAGTCATGGCCATGATGGAGAATCATCTCTTGAATAAATGAGTTAAATAGATTAATCCCATATATCAATGCTTGTCAATGTTATAAGAACAATCTTTAAAAGCAAAGGAATGACACCAGCCCTAGCCTGGTATATTGTGTTAATAGAGGATGCCTTAAACATGCTAATGAAAGATTGTAGTTACACCATTATTTATGGCAAAACATGCCGATCTTAAGTATGATTGTAAACACCATTATGTATTAGATGCAATTCATTTTGTTTTGCCTGTTCGGTTTGAGAACCCGTGGGATTATATATCATCTCAGCATGTAGCCGGACAATAGCTGAGCTCGTTGGAAGGCTGAGCGCATCATGCTCAGGGAGGCTTACTGTGCTTAAGAATAAGAATCTGCTCACTCAGGAGTAGCTCCTTCCGTCTAACAGGACTCCAGGAGCCATCTGCCCGGTTACAGCACCCCTACCTAGCCAGTGTAAAGCGGGGAGAAGGCCCACTCAGGCGTGGGTTCGAATTTATTCATCTCATTTTCCCCCTTCTTTCCTTGCTTTCTTATTTTCATCCTTTCTTCCACAAATATTTAAAATGTTCCAGACTCTTATTAAGCTATTTTTATTAAACAGTTATTAAGGTATAATTTCTGTGTTCCGAGAGTACATAGTCTGGTCATACACAACTGTTGGCTGTGTGACCTTACTTGAGTGGCTCAACTTCTCTGAGCACCTGGTACTGAATCTGGCATTGATTAGAGGTGAGCTCAAGGGAAATCCTTTTTCCCCTTGATCCCAAATTCTTTGCTGTGTTGAACATATACAACTTGTACCTTTCTCTTTTTTCCTACACTAATAATTTTGAATGATAGTGTGATAGGGTTGGAAAGGATGAGCTTTCTTTGCTGCTGAAGATTTCTTTCTTCCTTGTAGAGGGAGCTCCTTTAGTGTAACATTCTGGGACTTTCTCTGTCTCATTACCCATTTATTTCCCAGAGAAGAGGAGAGACTTACTTGATGGATGAATTTAGAAGGAGAAGCTGGGGATGAGGGACTGACTCCTTGTCTGTCTCTCTCTCTTGGGAAGTATGTATCCTGTCTAGATCCCCTGTGCTGTCAGTTATCAAAGGCCACATTCTAGGACAGAAATGTGCAGTGCTCTCCGTTTGCTGCTGTCACGGTGGGTAAGTCAGTTTTATTGTGGCATTCATTATAAGAAAGCCCACTTACCCGACAATAAAAGCCACATTCTCCACGGTCAGTAATAAAGGTATTTTGGTGCCCATCTGCCTTTCCCAATTGGTTCAGAATTCAGGTGGGGAAGAGCGGTGATATTTATCGTGCCACTGTAAATCCCATTAAATGATCATTATTGTTTCCTTGGGACTCTTTTGCAGAAAATAATTTTTTAAAAATGCCACTTGAACCTAATGATTGCAGATGCTGGCATAATAGAAACAGGCTGAGGTTACATGCCTCTCTGGCATTCTCCGTGAGAGAGTAACTGGTGCATGATTCCTTTCTCCCCAAAGAGAGGTTGTAACAGATCATGATGAGGCTGCTCCTTTTTGTTTCCCCTTTTCTTATTTAAAAATTAATGGCTTTGTTCCAAAGGAGTTGTCTTAGTTTCCTACTAATTTTCTTAATTACTGTTTTTAATGGTGCAATTGCATTTCGATTTTGTAATGTTTTTTAATTTGTTACACTTTACTACACCCTTGTGAGGTAGGACATTTACATTTTGTAGATTAAGAAGCTGCCAGGGAAAAGGAAGGGGCTTGCCTAATGTCACACCGCAAAACTGTGAACCTGTTGGTGAATATGGAATTGGGCGTAACCAGAAGTCATCAGCAAGTGCCCTCTTATGACATTCACATGCACACCCATCCGTAGGCACAGACACAGCAGAAACTTTTTAAAATAGGACAGGGAAGCTGGCTTGTTGCTCCACTTATTATATTGAGACCATTAATATAAAACTTGGTGTTTTTCTTAGGGGCCAGCCCTGACTGGAGGTTGTATCAGAACTTCCAGAAAACTCTGAAGATTTTAAAATCTTTATGTTTCAGTGCAGCTGATGTAAATATTTGGAAATATTTCTCCTGATTCTTAATCATCATGTTGTACAGTGCAGATCCACCTTGGAGATATTTCAGGTTTGGTTCCATACTACTGCAATAAAGGAAGAATTACAATAAAGCAAGTGGTGATCTTTTTGCACAATAAACAGCAATAAAATTAGGTACGCCTATAGTATGTTGGAACCCGCTCACAATAACTTGTGAGAGTCCATTTAGATTTTCAGGAATATAAAAGCCATTTGTGAAACAGCCACTATTGAAATTTAAATTATGTAAACTTAAAATATAGAAACTATATTGAAAGCAAAACAAAAAAAAATCAAAGTTTATCACTTTACCTACTTTAATATATTTTCCTATTATATGTGCTTTTAAGGTTATATAGACTATGGTATCTAAATGAAGAAAATACTGTATAATTCAGTGTTACTGAATATCTCTTCCCAACTCTGCATTTAGTGATTTCATATTAGTTTGAATTCAGTCGTGGTGGAAATATTTACACCACAGAAATAAGCAAATGCTATAAATCAGGACTTGATTGTTGTGGCTAGCATAAAAACGTTTTAGGGAATATCCTTTCAGTATTAAAAAAAAACACAACCCAAAATTATTATTTAATTCAGAAAAATTTGCTCACTGCATTGGTGAATGAGTAAAGTTCCCACAATTTGTCTTCATTATTTCACCCTCATCTTAATTATTAATATAAACTAAACAGTCAGACAACTGAAAACATACTTCGGCTATGGATATAAGAATTCAGCAAAAATCAATGAAATTATTCTGTGAGAACAATTAATGTAGTTTACAAACATATTGTGTATTTTGTTTTGATTTATAAATCATGATTACATTTCCTTTATATTATCTAAACTGTTGACCCTTGAACAATGCAGGGGTTAGGGGCCCTGACCCCTGCAGAGTCGAAAATCCACATATAATTTTTGACGCCCCCAAAACTTAACTAGAGTCATCCCTCAGTCCCAGGAACCCCTGTGGAAACCAAAATCTGAGGATGCTCAAGTCCTTTCTATAAAATGGCATAGATAAATGCATACAGTTGGCTCACTGCATGGATGGATTCCCAACCTCATATAAAAATACTGTTTTTGACCCACTGATGGGTGAATCTGCAGAGGCAAAACCTGGGGGTGAGGACCAGCTCTATGTTTATCGATAAAAATCCGCATGTGAGTGAGCCCACACAGGTTAAACCTGTGTTGTTCAAGGGCCAACTGTATACATTTTTTCCCAGAGAGCTGGTGCTGTGTATTGGTTAACTATGATTTTAAATCCATTTGTCTGTGGCAAGTGAAGTTGTTTTAATCTACTTGTTTATGACAAAGACCAAAAAAAACTTATTTTAGAAGCAAAGTTGTTTTGATATGTGTATGAAGTAAGCTGTGTCAGGATGTCATCATCCTATGTCAGTAGCCTAGTTGATGATGTACCCTGCTGGGGACTTATTCATAATAACATGCAGAGAAACAGCTATGGCAAGAGGATATTTAGACTATAAATAGCCAGAGTTTATGAGGACAATCTGATAGATTTTGTTCAAGGCAAAGTGATACTTTGCTGATCTAAATAGCTCTGTGAAGACTTTTGGGACATTAGCTCCTATCTTGTTGAGGCAACTCATCCTAGACAATGGTAAAAGCAGCCCAGTGACCCTGCGAAGATTATCCTGCCCCCCAACACTGGCACCTTCATTCCCTAGAAGGTGCTTTAGCTACATGGGACTTGTTATGCAGTGGCAACTGGGAGTCAGCTGGAGGTTGGTTAAAGCAGCTCTCCTGAGTGTCTACTCTTACAAAAAGTTACACCTCATACATATTGAACTTTATTCCATTCATCTCCCCTTGCCTGAAACAATATTGTAATTAATGTATCATTGTTTTTGGAGTTATTTCTTTATTGGATTATTAAGAGACATTATCCTGTATGCTATTGGCTTGTGAAATTCCTTCAGTGAACATGTGTTAAATAAATTGCTGGAAGACAAAACCAACCTCTAGGCATAATTTTGACACCCAAAACAAAGCAGTTGGTAAGTAGTGGGTTGAATATTAGTCTCCCCAACTGATATGTCCTAATTCCCAAAATTTATAAGTATCATATAATATGGAAAAATAATGAATGAATGTTACTTATGATTGCAAAAATGTGATTAAGTTAAGGATCTTGAGAGGAGAAGCTTATGCTGAGTAATGTAGGTGGTCCCTAAATGTAATCATATGTTTTCTTTTCTTTTTAAAAAAACATGTTTATTTAATTTATTTTTTTATTTTAGAGAGATAAGAAGGGGAAGGGACAGAGAGATGGAAACATTGATGAGAAAGAAACATTGATTGACTGCCTTCTGCACACCCCCTACTGGGGATTAAACCCGCAACCTGAGCATGTGCCCGGACCAGGAATTGAACCACTGATGCTCAGCCACTGAGCAACACTGGCCAGACCTCACCTGTTTTCTTAATACAACAGATACACCAAGAAAACACAGAGACTGAGGTGATGTGAGCATGGAGGCAGTAATTGGAGTGATGTGGCCACAAGCCAAGGAAAGCCGGTAGTCACCAAAAGCTGGGTAAGATAACAGATTCTTCCCTAGAGCTTCTGGAAGGAGTGTAATTCTGCCATCACCTTAATTTTGTACTTCTGGACTTCATGACTGTGATAAAATAAATTTCTCTTGTTTGAAGTCACCCAGTTCATGGTACTGGCATACCTCAGAGATAGTGAGGATTCAGTTCCAAACCATAGCAGTAAAACAAGTATCTCAGTAAAGCAAGTTATAGCCTTTTTGGTGGTGGAGAGTCTGGCCTTCAGTTTGTAAGAAATGAGCAACATCTGTGATGCACAATAAAACTAAGCATAATAAAGGCACATATGCTTATAATTTATTTTTTAAATTTCTATTTCTATTTATTTTAAAATAGTTTATTGATTTTTAGAGAGAGAGGAAAGGAGAAGAGAGAAACTGATGTGAGAGCACAACATAGATGGGCTGCCTCCTGCATGCCTCCTTGTGGTGATCTCACCCTCAACCCAGGCATTGAGCCCACAACCCAGGTATGTCCCCAGAGCAGGAATCGAACCAGCAACCTTTCAGTGCACAGAACAACGCCCAACCAGTTGAGTCATACCATCCAGGGTGTGCCTGTAATTGGTAATTACAGCGCTAGGGAACTAATACAAAGTGTGATGAAGAGCCATTCTGTGGATGCCCTTGGCATCAGGTAGGGAAGATGATGTGGACATGTCCTGGATTCAGGTGTCCCAACTTCTGGCTACTTATATATTTCCTTTGCTTCTATTTCTAGGCAATTCATTTTTATGTATTGTCCAAGCTTAAGAATAAGACTCATTTATTTTAAAGTCCTAATCTATTCTAACCCCTTGCTAATGTGCATGTGTGCGCCACCTTCAATATTCCTGAGAAGTGAATGACTGAGTATCCTTCACTCCCCTTCCCATGCTTCCCAAACCCTTTACGTAACAGTTTCAGCCCCCTGGTCTTCTTGGCAACCTTTCACCACATCTCTTATTGCCACACTTTTCTTTGCTATTCTTTGTCCTTTAACAATTTCATTGCGACTTATTATCAAGATTACACACTTAGCAAGATTATTAGTTTTGACTGTTGCATTATTTCTTTGCTCTAGTATTGCTATTCTCTGAACAGTGTTAACACCTTAGAGTTATGAAGGGTCTCTGAATCTTTGCATTCGATTGATTTAATAATTTGGAGGATATTTGCCTTCTCTATGATTCTATTGCTTTTCTGTCATGCTTCAACTCTATAGCTTATTAGACTCTGTCCTAATAAAACTCTCTATTCTGCTTGGTGATGCCTCTATTGTATTTGGTTTCTCTTGTGTTATCATGTACTCACTTCTTAAATTTATTCAATGGAAGAACAAAAATATGCTTCCAGGGAGGGGAGCTATTTTTTATTTATTAAACAAATATTGCCTGGTAGAAAATCTCAATGCACTAAAAATAAGCTCTGCCATGATTTCAAAACAAAATAAAAAACGTAGCTTTTCCAAGATTTGTTGAGTATCACCAGTATGCTTGTGTTTGGTATTAAAAACAAACAAACAAACAAAGCCATGAATAAGGCTCTAATTCCCCAGCCTCTGATTTCAGGCAGTTTAAGGGCTTTGTAAATTCATCTAGATCTTTTATTTTTCTGAGTATTTTCCCATTAGATTTCTCAGGATAATCTTTGTTTTGCTGCACATAAACTGGCTAATATTATAAGAAGTTTCCTTCACTACATATTTACAGAGCAGCTCACATTATCTTTAGAACTCTCTTTAGGACCTGTGGGTACTTGCTACTTATAGCGAACTCTCTGAATAGGTTTAAGCATTTCATCTCTTCAATCACTTCCTCAGTGACTTCTAAATTGACTATGTTTTAAGCTTTCCCTGCAGTAGATACTATGGTCTTTATACATTTTCGTAATCTTTATTCCAAAGGCAGAGAAAGCAACATTTTAAGAAATTTACCATTTCCTAATTCTGCTTTTCAATTCACAGATCAATTTGCAGTCAGATTTAATGTTTTATATAATTTCCTGCGATTTTTGAGCTCAGTAACATTCTAGGAACTATTGTGTTTTTTTCTGTCTTTTTGGGTCCCTTCAAAAACATAAACTTGTCATTTTAAACTATATCCTTGACTTTCTGCAACATAATTTTATTCTTAATCCATCTTTTTCTGTGATAAGTTTAAAAGAAACATGAGCTCTGGAACAGGATGCTTTCGTAGGAAATCATACAGGTTAATGTCGGCATAACACAGAAGCTGGAGATTTTTTTTTACAATTTTATTCAGGTGTAATTGATATACAATAAATTTCATATGTTTAAACTGTAAAACATGTGTTATATGTGTGTGAGTACAAAACCACAATCAAAATAATGAACATATTCATCACTTGCCCCCCAATTTTCCTCATGCTGCTCTGTGATCCCCCCTCCCAGCCCTTCCCGTCCATCCCTTATCTCAAGACAATTGTGGATCTGACTTTTCTACACATAAGTTAGTTTGTATTTTCCAGAATTTTAGAAATAAAATTATAGTAAGTACTGTTTTTTTTCCTTTGTTTGTCTTTGGTCTGGCTCCATTCAATATGTTGTTTGAATCAACGGTTCATTTCTGTTTGTTGCCGAATAGATTTTCACTGAAGGGATATCCCACAAGTTGTTTACTGTTTACCTGTTGATGCACATTTGGGTTGTGTCCAGTTTGGGGGTAATTATACATAAACTTGCTATGACATTTGTGTACAACTCTTGGTTTGAAAATGTTGCATTCTCTTGAAAACACCTAGAAATAGAATGATTACGTCATATGGTAGGTGTAGATTTATCATTTTAACAAACTGTCAAACTGTTTTTCCAAAGTGGGTTTCCATCAGCAATGAGTTCCAGTTTCCCCACATCTCTTGCCATTACTCTGTGTTGTCAGTCTTTTGAATTATAGGCATTATAACATGCATGTAATACTATCTCCTCCTGGCTTTAATTTTTAAAAATATGTTTACTGATTTTTTTAGAGAGAGAGGAAGAAAGAAGGAGAGAGATAAAGAGAGAGGTTGATGGGAGAGTGAAATATCTGTAGGCTGCCTCTTGCACACCCCTACCAGGGATTGTGCCCACTACCCCGGGCATGTGCCCCCACCGGGAATCGAACCCGGATCACCTGGATCCTAGGTCGATCCACGCCCAGCCGGGCTTTATATATTCTGGACAAAAACCTTTTATCAGATACATGCTTTGCAAATATTTTTCTCCTAGCTTATCTTTTTATCCTTTTAACAGTGTCTTTCCCACAGCAGAAGTTCTTACATTTATAAAGTCCAACATACTAATATTTTATTTTATGAATTATACTTTTGTTGCTATATTTAAGAAAATTCTTCCTAATTAAAGATTGGATAGGTTTTAGATTTCACATTGCATTTATGAACCACTTTTAGTGCAAGGTGTGGATTGAGATGTGGGTTTTTTTTTTTTTTTTTTGTCTATCCAATTTTCAGCACAATTTGTTACTGGAAAAAACCCACAACTATTATTTTTCCATTGAATTGATTTTGCACCTTTATAAAAAATCATCTATTTTGGAATCTATTTCTGGACTCTGTTCTTTTTCATTGATCTGCTTGTGTGTCTTGATGCCAGTACCACACTGTCTAGATTACTGTAGCTTTATTACAATTTTATGTCAGATAGTCCTCCCACTTTGTCCTATTTTTCAATGTTTATTTTTTATTTTGGCTGGTTTAGGTACTTTGTAATCTTCATCTACCTTTCACTTCCATATGTATTTTAGAAGGAACTCTTCAATTTACAGAAAACCTACGATGGGATTATGACTGAGATTGCATTAAATCTATAGATTAAATTAGCGAGGGTGGGCATCTTAGTCTTCTGCTACACTAATATTTATATTTCTCAATTTATTTAAGTCTTCTTAATTTCTTTAATTAATGTTTTGTAGTTTTCAGGTCTTGTACACCTTTTGTCAGACTTATTAGTAAGTATTCATATTTTCTAATGCTATTATAGATATTATTGTTTTATTTACTTTCAATTTCTAATCGTTTGTGTACAGTATGTAGAAGTACAATTTATTATTTATCAATCTTACATTCTATAATCTTATGAAACTCACTAATGATCTGTTCTAGTCTATTCCATCAATTTATTTACATTGACTCTGTATACAAATAAAGACAATTTTCCTCTTCCCTTTCAAAACTGGATGGCAATCCTTTATTCTTGATTTATTGCTCTGGTTAGAATCGCCAGTAAACTTTTAAATAAGGGTAGGTGGAAAGAGTGGAAGTATTAGGATGTTCTTGATTGTAGGGGTAAAAAATTCAATCTTTAATCACTAAGTATGACATTACTTGCACATATGAATGTTCTTTACGGGGTCCAGAAGATTCTGTTTCACTCCTACTTCACTTAGATTTTTTTTTTTTTTTTTTAACAGGAATGGCTGTTTAATTTTTCTTACTTCTTTTCACCTAATGAGGTGTCATATGTATATACATAAATGTGGTGACTTACATCGACTGATTTTCAAACATTTAACCAATGTTTAATTCCTAGTTTAAATTTTACTCATTCATTTTGTGTTACCCTTTTATGCTGTTGCTTTTAGGGGGAAATAATTGCCTCCTTTTGGAATAATTGAGGATTTTTTTAATGATTACAGTTAATCTCTTTTTTTATCTTGCCCAAACTTTTTAAATTTTACTTAAAGTAAATTCTTTAGTTTAAAATACATTCTTTTGTTATTTTAATGATTCTTCAGGGTTTAAAGTATACATCTTTATCTATGCTAACTTTTATTTTTTATGTTTTTAAATATATCTTTATTGATTTCAGAGAGAGGAAAGGAGAGGGAGAGAGAGAGAGAAACATCAATGGTGAGAGAGTCATTGATCAGCTGCAGCCCGCAACCCGGGCCTGTGCCCTGACCAGGAATCGAACCCCGATCTCCTGGATCCCAGGTTGATGCTCAACCGCTGAGCCACGCCCGGCCGGGCTATGCTAACTTTTAAATGATACTACACTGCGTCCCTTACAGTATTGTAGACTGAAATTCAAAACAGCCTATGTTCTATTGTTACCATATAGATACGTTGTTTCTATGTATATTACAAACGCCATTGCACATTGGTATTATTTTTGCCTTAAACATCTGATTAAGGAGATTTAAATAATTTTTTAAAAATATAATTACCCATTTAGTTTCTATTTTAAGTGCTCTTCATTTCTTATTTAGATTTCCCTCTGGTAACATTGTTCATCTGCTTGTAGGACTTTCTTTAATATTACTGGTAGTACAGTACTGAAAGTGATAAATTCTTTAAACTTTTGTGTATCTAAAATTGTTTTTATTTCAACCTTTCTTTTTATTTTATTTTTTAAAAGTTATCTTTATTATTGAAAGTATTACAGATGCCCCTTTTATCCTTCCTTGACCCTCTCCACACCACAACCCTCCCCCCCCTCATCTTATATTCATTGGGTAAAATTCCAGGTTGACAGTACTTTTTCTCTCAGTACTTTAAATGTGTTTTTTTCACTGTCTTTTCTCTTACAGTATCTATGATGGGAAATGTTCTATCACCCTTATCTTGATTCTTTTGTTATAATGGATATTTTTCTCGGCCTGCTTTTAAGATTTTTCTTTTCATCATTAAAGCAAATCGATGATAATACACCTTGGGGTAACTTTATTTTCCTGTGCTTGGGGTTTGTTGAGATTCTTGGGTATTTGGGGAATTATTTTTCATCAGATTTGGAAACATTCTAATCATTATTTTTTCAAAAACATTTTTTTTTTGTTCTCCCAGTCTCTCTTCTTGTTTGTAGACTACAATTAAACATATTTTGCCTCATAAAATTTTTTTCACAAGTCAACTTATGTACTCATGATTTTTTTAGTTCAATTTCCTCTGTGAGTTACATTTTAGATAGTTTCTATTACTATTTCTTCAAGTTCACGTATGTATTTCCTCACAAGGTCCAACTGTTGTTAATTCTTTCCTGTGTAATTTCTTTATTAGCTTGTAATCTTCATTTCTAGAAGTTCAATTTGGGCCTTTTTTAAAAAAAAGCATAATTCATGCCAACTTAATATGTTCAACCTTTCCTCTAGTTTTTAAAGCATGGGAACTACAATAATCATTTTAATGCCTGGGCTGCTAATTTTATAATCAGTGTTTTTTCTGGGACAATTTTGATTAATGGTTTTCTCTTCTCCACGGGTCCTCTATTTTTGTTTGTATGAATGCCTGGCAATTTTCTTTTAATTCAAATATTATAGATTTTATCTTGATGCCTAAAAATATCTTTGTCATTTTTTATTTTTTGCAATGTAGATTAGCTGCTTAGAAACAGTTTACAGTTTGGGGGTGGTGGTGGTATTTTATGTTTTGTTAGGTGAAACTAGGTCAGCATCTAATCTTGGGTGTTTCTCCCCTTGCTTACTCTTCTACTTATGCCCTGTGAGTTACGGGGTTTTGCCCCTCCAGCTGTCTGGGGTAGATGCTGTCCCAGCCTCCTGTGAGCCCACTACGCTGCTTTCTTTCATACAGGGCTTCGCAACATTGATGTTACTGAAATTTTACACTGAAAAATTCATTGTTGTCGGGTGTTCTTCTGGGCATTGCAGAATGTTCAACAGCATCCCTGACCCCTATCTACTTAATGGTAGTAACACTCTCCCCACAAGTTGTGACAACAATATTATCTCAAAATATTATGAAATGTATCCTCTCTCCTTGTTGAGAACTACTACCCTATGTTACGCAGCTGTTTTTTTTTTCTAGGTTTCAGATAGTTTTCTTACGTTCCTGTGCTGATCAATATTCAGCTGAATGCTTGAGGGAGCCCTCTGAAAATATTTGCAGTTCTCTCTCTGTGCATCTTTTTTGCCTTGTGAATTCCAGGCACGTTGCTTTTACTCAAATTAGTATGTTTTCGGGGCTCTTTTCTGGGTTTCTGTTTGTGCTGCAACCTAGAAACTTTCCCCGGCAGTAAACTAGGCAACTTTAGAACTTATTTGTTTTTTATCTTTTAGACATCATTGTCCTTACAGAAGTCTCGTATGTTTTTAATTATTTAAATAAGCTATGGATATTGAAACTATATATGTATATATGTGTATAGTTTTATACACATACATACATACATAGACATTTATCATTTTTGCTCATATGCTGCTCTGACATGGTTGAATGCTTTTAGTTTTGAAATATATCCTCTATAAAGACACCATCCCTATAAAATTTGTCCTTGTCATGTGTATTATGTCAAAATTTTTATTCAAGAATTAAGATATAAAAGTTTACCCTTACCTGAAAGGACTTGATAGATCCTACACGCAAAAGGTATGACTACTGACTTAAATTTCTATATTCTTATCAAACTGAAGCTAAAGTTAAAAAAAATTAAAGACTAGCCTTCAATAATGAACTAGAATTGGAATATTTTAAAAATAATCAGAAAGACTTAAGCAAGTAGGTTGCCATTAGTGTATTTATTTTCCCCCCATCTATAATTAAGAGTTAAAAATAAATATATGGAAGCATTTTTACCTTGCAAACATTTATAATATTGAAATAATTTGAACTTGATACTATCATATATATTCATGTTTAGGTCCTGTCCATTTGCTCTTTGACAGTTCCCAGACCCCTGCCTTGCCCAGCTAGCACCCCCAGGTAATTATCCAAGGTTTAGACATTCTCCAACTTGCTCTTCTTTTCTTGAAACTCAGAATCTAGTTCTATGAAGAAACTATTGCTAATGCAATAAACTATTGTGTAGGTTTATAAACGGAGTTAATTACCTTTTGCTGTACTTGTCGCTCCACTATGCGTATTTAAATTCAACATGATTCATTAATACCTACTATGCTCCAGGCAAAATTTTATATGCTAAACAATAGCTTCAGTTAATTTCTTCGTGTCAAAACATAATAACAATGTTAAGTACTTTAATAACTGCTTTGGACTAAACTGTGCTAGAAATGGCAAAACATGTCATTGTCCTTTGTAAGTACAAATTAAGTACACATTGCACCTAGGTACAACATGTCACCCTAAAACATTTTATATAGAACAGAATGTGCAGCTGTGTTTTCATAACACAATGCAATTCCATTGTCCCACACAGTGCTAGGTACTGTTCCAGACGGCCTGTGGCATGCCTCTAAATAAACCACTGGCAGTCTTTGAAATTATTCTTTTTGTCCCCGACCTAATTATTTTTATTCTAGTTCTGCTTTCTTACCAATTCTTACTATTTTAATCAGAATTACTAAATAAAATTTGAAATACATGTTTTACATTTTATAATAATGTTCTTAATTTGATATTCTTGAATTAGATTTATCTTTTAAATTGGAAAATTTAATTAAATCGGAGGTTAAATTCCCTTTGTTGAAAATTTGCATAGAGACTCTGAGTTCAGCATGCACCTAATATTTTTATTCCCACATATATCCTAGTCCAGACCATCATTCCCTTAGGTAGATACCATTGATGAATTTTCAATGTTGGTCTTACATCTCCTGTCTGTTGCATGCTGGCTCAAGCCAATTTGGCTATTCACAATTATTAGGTTTGTTTGTTTGTTTGAAATAGATACCAGTAGCTCCCAATAATTAGCTAGGTAAGAGCCACAAGTTTGCTTTTTTACAGTGTTACTACCTGGTAGTAAATATTAAAAAAGTAAGTTTTCTAATACTGCTACTTATAGAACCATTTATTAGGAAACAGTGACAAAAGAGTCATATAACCTTTTCTTGTAAATTAGTGGAGTCCAGTTTGTCATCATTTTAGACACTCTGGTGAGAATTTTACATGAAAGGTTAATTCAAGTCATGCCTGACAATCCTCTAGCAGCAG
Source organism: Miniopterus natalensis (assembly GCF_054644295.1). Classification (NCBI taxonomy): domain Eukaryota; kingdom Metazoa; phylum Chordata; class Mammalia; order Chiroptera; family Miniopteridae; genus Miniopterus; species Miniopterus natalensis. Next base: position 146,239,133 of record NC_142081.1, read on the forward strand.
AATTCAACTATCCTGGTTGGAATATAGTCACAGATTCCTTCATTGAATCTCTGAGTCCTGTGTTGAATCATAAGTATTGGGTCTAGGGTACTACTCTGAAAGATATAATCTGCTGGGCAAATCAAGATATGATGAATAATGTATATCACCAATACAAATAATTGCTAACATTTTTTGTATTACAAACCCACAAGAATAGATGGAGCTAAAGATAATGGAAGACATTATAGTCAATCCTGGGACTGGAACTCCAGCTAACTAACCAACCATCTCTGGAGTAGGTATTCCTGATTAGGATCATTCAAATTAACCAACTGCTCTTAAAGTATAGATTAAAGTTAATTTGCATGCACACACACATACACAAACATACACACAACTCCCCTGAAGCCTTTTAGGGCTATGTTATAGCCATAAAACAAAGTCTACACATATAAAGTCTATGCTAAAAATAAATTCCAGACTAACCTATCCAAAACAATGCTTTGTCTTTTCCACACTCCCTTCTTGCTCAAAAAGTTCAATTATAATCCATTTTCTACAGAGTTGAATCTTTGACAGTGATAAGGATCCAAGATCTGTTACCATCTACCTGAGCAATTGTGTGTTTTTTTAATTTTTTAAAATTGATTTTTAGAGAGAGAGGAAATGGAGGAGAGAGAGAGACTGGTTTGGTTTTCTATTTATTTATGCATTCATTAGTTGATTCTTGTATGTGCCTTGATCTGTGATTGCACCTGCAACCTTGGCATATTGGGACAACACTCCCTGGCCAGGGCTACCTCACCCAACTTAATTGTCACCACTTCTCTAAAGATATCTTTCACTTAACCTACATGCTCTTCCCAGTTTTATTTTTTTCTTAACTTCACCATTATTTCTTCTTTATCTCCATAATTAATCATTTTTATTCTTAAAACATGCTAATGACTCCAGTTTTTCTTCTGTTCTCTTCTACACATTTTCCCTTGGCTAACTATAGTTTCACTGGATTTCAACCAGCACCATGTACTGCACTGAAAGATGTTAAAGTAAGGAGGCCAAGCAGGGGAAATAATGAATGCTTACCGAAGGAGAAAGGGTAAGATCAAGATGGGTGGGGACAGAGATCTTCAGACTAAGTCACAGTGACAGGACTCATCAGGTTCTCTTAAAAATCAGAGGTTTAAATATTGCATGAATAACAATTTAGGGAGATACCACAAGCCAACCAAAACAATAAAATATAGGTAAAGGAAAGTTCTGGAGAGGTCCTCGTGTATTGACACAATGTATTCACTTTATCTGACCATATAGACTGTTATTGGAAAACTTGGGGGTCATCCCCAAATGTGTCTTGAAATTCCATAATCTTAATCACATAATGATTTTTCCTTTTTATGGAAATAGAGGACACTGACATTACAAACATTGCCCTTAAGTAAGATATTTCAAATTTAACTGCAACCTTTCCCCTAAGACTTTTACATGTTTTCAGTGGAGAATAAATAACAAATGAAGATTTCACATTTTAAATTCACTTGTATAGAAACCTAGATGGCTTGCTCTCTTTATATATGTATTTCTCCCCACTAGATTAATGAGAAAATTGTCACACAGTTCGCAAAATGAGAATCTGCCTGGACATAACCCAGTGGATTGGGATTAGATAGAGGCACAAGCCCTCTTCCTCAACAAAATATAAATGATTTAGGTTAGCATTTCCCCACCTGTTGCACCTTAATTCAGTCCCTTTTTGCCTGTTCTCTGATCACGATCATCAAACAAGCATTGTTCAGAGCACAGTATCTCCTGGAAAAATTGTAATCTCCCATCCTCAGGCAGAGAACCGAAACCTGTGTAGGTAATATCAGGGTGTCTTTTGAGTCCTGACAGGCAATAAACAGCTGTGTGATATCCTTTAGTCAGCTTTTCCTGTTGAAATTCAAGTGTTTTGTTCACTGTAAATAGATGAATCAAAATAATGTATATTCCAGAAAGAGTAATGTCTGGATTTTGGCAGATTTTAAAACAGGGGACTTTAGGAAGAAGTAGAAACTATGATAATTTAGAAGCAAACTTTATTTTTAAAGAGTCTCCCCAAGTGGGAGAGAGACCTACCAAAAGAAAGCTGAGAGCAGCAATCACTATTGACACCTGTGTACCTGAGAGCTCCTGGTGGGTTGTTCCCGAGGGGAGAGTCCACATTCTAGCTTACTCTCCAATGAGGAAGACAATAATTCCCAACCTATTTTGTATTCTATGTTTAGGGTCTTATTTCAGCCACCCCCAAAATATCACAATACTTATGAGTCCATTTATATTCAATTCTTCAGCAGGCAAATGTAATGTACAGTGACAAAAAAATATAATAGTGGTTGCCTGGGGCCAGTGGTGGTGCGGTGGTGAGAGTGTGATTGCTGAAGCATGTAAGGGAACTTTTTTGAGGTGATTGAGATGTTCTGTATCTTCATGGTGGTACTAGTTACTGGAATACATTTGTCAAAAGTTGTCAAACTATACATTCAAAATTGGTATTTTTATTGAATACAAGTTATACCTCAATAAAGTTGACTTAACATGTAAAATATTTATGAATAATACCTATATAGATATTCCTGAGTATATTGGAGATTATCTGAATTATCTTATTTCTAGCATTTTAATCTCTGTGTGAGGCTTTTGTACTTCAGTAGGGAAGATTCATAAAATCAATCTCACTTTCAATATTTTGATTAAAAATTCTGTAGCCCTTTAAAATGCTATCTCCATTTAAAAGTTTTCCTCTGATATTAAAGTTGCTTAGTTTAATGTATTTCAAGTTAAATTATCCTGGGAGGTGTGCCTAAACAATTTTCTGATTCTTATTATGTGACCCTTGGTATTAACTCCTGACGTCGATGGGAGCGTAACTCAGTAAGAAATGAAGGCTTGAACAACTAGCATAGTTAATATCACATAGAAAATGTTTAACTACTAATAAATGTCTTACCCAACAGGAATCTCTGTTTGTTTGTTTGTTTTGTCCTGACTTTGCAAATATTAAAATTCTTTTGAAAGTATTGGTGCTTATGAAAGCTTTTAAGGCTACAGAGGAAAACAGAATATTTTAAATTCAAAGATGAGTTTCTACAATTTACCTATCTTTTGAAACTACACAAACTTTATTTCTGTACAAATTTTAAATTTAGCATTACACAATTTATTTTATCCTTGATATGTAACACCTTAAAAATGTAAGAAGTCCTTATATTTCTCTTGAGACATACTTATATTTTTCTTTGTCTACTGCCCAAAGGAAGTTGCCCTCTTGATATATGTGCCAAAGATAATTTAGTCTATGAGATATTACACATTTGTAGTGGTGATATCTGTTAGAACTTCTTATTAAAGACAGAGACGAAGCATATTTACATCCATATATAATAATTTGATCTTTTTCTTCCTCATTTTTATTCTTTGCTTATAAATAATTCTATTTATCACTCAAGCCAGAAATTGAATCTCATGGGAGCTGCAAATTGTTTTGGAGAGATGTGTGCTGAACTTTAATTGATAAGGAGAGAAGCTATGCTATCTGTTTTCTCTGAGAGCTGATACAGACTTTTTATTACGCTTTTTCTCCGTAGTTGCCAAATTTCTGTCAAACCTTGGACTAATGATAACACATTGACTTTAATGCCAATCTATTTCGGGAATGACTAGCAGACAGGGTTGGGGCCCTGAGCGGGGCTCCCTGTCCGGGCCCTTTCCTGCTGATGCGGCTGTGAGGGGCTCTTCACTGGCATGCTGAGCCCTCCACCCCCAGCTCTGCCCAGGCCTTGTCTAAGCAGCAGAGCCAGGGCTCTGGGGCCGCAGGCAGGTGTGGCATCAGCAGCTGGTGGGGTGGCCCTGCGGAGGAGAGGCGCGGGCCTCAAACAGCAGGAAGCCGGGCTTGGTGGGCAAAAGACCCAGCTTCCAATCCTTCAGTCTGTTGCCAGATGTTCTTCTGCAGTGTCAGGAGACATGAATTTCAGGGACGCACATGTGGGTGACTTTAAGTGACAGTACTCAAGAACTTTAAGCGATAGTATTTTAAGCGATTTTGCTCGAGAATTCTTAGAGTAAAGAGAGACAGTAGGCCCTCAAAGAGGCAGAGGGCAGACAGGCTATAGTAGCAGCTGCCCCGGGTCATCACTAAGCATCCATATATTTTCTTGGGTTCGGAAAAGAGCAGGCTTTCTCTCAAACTAGCCAACCTCTTTCCCGCTCTACCTGGGGCTGTTCTTGTGCCCTCTCCCTAGCCAACCCCTTTCCTGGATCTTCCAAGGTTTCCTGCCCTTATCCTACCCGGTCTTTTCCCCAGATTTTCCCAAGCTAGACCCCTCCCTTTTTATGGTCACCACATTGCCCCCTCCTGCCAATGCCCCGTAGCTGTGCCTCATCATTTGGCTTGCACAGTGCATGCGCTCGGTAAAAAGACTTCCCCCCGGAGCACCTCCCCTTCCTGGGGTGACTGTGAAGCTGCCCCTTCCTAGTGGATCTGTCTTGCTCAGATGTCTGGCTCCGTTCTCATCAATATCTGACTGTCTACTGTAACAAGGCAGAAGTTTTAAACACATACAATAAGATTTATTAGATGACTCCACGTGGGTTTGAGCTCCAGTTGTCAGCATTGAGAACAAGCTCAGTAATTTCTCCCTGACTGCCTTTATCTCCTTCCTTGTCTCAGTCTTCCCGTTGCTTCACTCTAGCTCCTTGGGATCAGCTCCCAAAGAAAATATATGCACCCAAGTCCTTATCTCAGGCTCTCCTCTCAAGTGAACTAAAGCCAAGCTAATTAATATGACTTTTCCTCTGTGATTATTTTTTGAGGTGGCAGTAACCTTTCTTGACCATGGGTGATTATGCTCAACTTAGAGTTTACAGTCTCCAGGCTCTACCATCAACATTTTGTAATCACACAGTGGGAATGAAGGCAGTGGCTTGGATTCTTGCTCAGGTTCTCACTCTGTGACTTTAAGTAAATCATTTTCATTCTGTGAGCCACAAGTTTGCTTCTTGCAGAGTGTGATGATAGTAACTGTTCTATGATTACGTTAAGGTTAAATTAGCTAATTTATAGTAAATTATCATACAGGGGACTGTATAAATACAAGGAATTTTAAGTACTACCTGACACAAAATCCTTCTTAAAAATATTGCTTTTTAAAATTTTAGTAGTTGTTGATGTCCATCTTGTGTTTCTCCTTATGTACATATTTACATCTCCCTCTTTCCCCCTCTGCCTCTTTCTCAGTATAACAGAAAAATATATATTTACATGTTTATTTACTACCCCTCTTCTTTTAGAGAGACCTGGAAATTTCACCAGGCTTGTTGTTGTTGCTGTTTGATATGATGATCTTGAGTATTCAAGTCTATGAATGCATTGCTCCAAAGGTAAATTTCTTTGTATTACAAAGGTGTGAGGAATTTGGGAAAGGCAGGCACAGGAAGTAAGCTGTAGTTCACAAAACTGAACAGATTGAGACAAATTTTGAAGAATCCTAAGGAGGATATCAAGTTTTTTCTTGCGCTGTACCTTTCTTTAAGAAATTATCAGGAAATCTGCATTAGATGGCCTCTTGGCAAATCTGAGGAGAGGTCATGTTGAGCATTTAGAATGGTCCAGGAACACAGAGACTAATGGATTTATAGACAGCATGTATATAGAGTGACTATATACAAATACTTACTGGTTGATATTTGATAAACTGTTGTTTTTTTTTAATATTAATCAGTACCACAGTCATTTCTTTAAAGACAGGCCCATCACCCATTGTTCAGATACTCTGCTATGCCCAGGGATCTTTTGGATTCATAGTGAAGATGTTATTGGAGAATTGCATGAGTGGACTTTCTCCCATGCTAGTGGGAGTAAGGTTCTTACGATATCCTGAGAAAAGTAATTTTCTAAAACTCTTATGAGGGAATTCGTGGTTTTTATTTGTGTGAAGTTACATTCCTCAGTTTCCAAAGTCCCGTTTCCCTTAAGCCAGTCCTGGAAAAGGCGCAGCTGGGGCTCCAGCAGAGCTAGAGGCAAAGCCAGTTTTCAGTTTCCATGCCATGGTGGGGTTGAGTCCAGCATAGCACCAGGCTAGTTGCAGTCCCTGGATCCATTGTGTGGAGTCCCCATGACTGTGGGCCACGTGGGCGATGCAGGCGAGCGCTCCGCCTGCAGCAAGAGAACTAGATGAGCAAGACAGCAAAGAGGGGCCTCCCTTTCTTAAGAGTTTATGCACCTCAGATTTTGTGCCCTTGCAGTGGCCACACCTATTCTGGCCAGTGACCTGTTCCCAGGAGTGACTGACAGACAAACACCTTCCCGTGTTGCACAGACCTTACTGGGCATGCGTCTATTGACCAGTCCCTTTCCCAGGACCTGTGGGGAACAGGCCTGGAGAGTGTTAACCTGCAGCTTTCTGTCAAAGCTGCACAATGGCATGCCTATATTATCTGGCCTTCCCTTTGCTCCTTTCCTGTTAATTAATAACCAGGTTATTACAATGGCATCAAAGACACTGGGGATTCATTGTTCCAGTTTATCCTATTGCTTGGTTTTCTCTCTCAGTCATGAGTTGTGGAAAGCAGGATGTTCTCCAACTGTAAATTTATTGTTTGATTCTTATATATCCTAATAATACATGTTGGCAGAAACAATGCTATTTTTCACTTCAGTGTATTCTCTCCCTTGGCACACAGGAAAACTATATTTCCTTGCTATTTGGTTGTGTCTCTGAGATTGTGTTTTGGCGAATGAAATGTAGACAGTTGTGTATGCTATTTCTTGGCCTGTACTTTTTAAAAAATGCATAAATCGTCTGGCCAGTGTGGCTCGGTGGTTGAGCATTAATCTATGAGCCAGGAGGTCACGGTTCAATTCCTGATCAAGGCACATGCCCAGGTTGTGGGCTTGATCTCCACTAGAAGGCATGCAAGAGGTAGCTGACTGATGACTCTCATCATTGATTTTCTCTCTCTCTCTCCCCCTTACCCTTTCTGAAATTAAAAAATAAATAAATGAAATTAATAATTGCATAAATCTCCAGGTTACACTTTTCCTGTTATAGTGACTCTGGAGGCCAAATATTATAGATGGTGCAACTAAAAGATAGAGGAGTGTAGACTGACCCATGTTAGACTTTGCACATGTGAAATTCCAGGATTTATCTGTTGTAACAGTTAGAGTTGCTTACTCCAATTAATACATTATGCCATTAGCCTAATCACTACATACTTATGATGGAAAATAAATAAAATTCAATTTGATAATAGGCCTCAGGGTTTCATTATTGCTTTTATCAATTACTTTTGTCAATAAATGCCTTTATGGGGTCAAAAAGCATCCACTCTTATCATTAAAATTGCTTAAATCCTCTAGAATTTCTGTTCCCATATCCTATTCTAGCCTTACCCTCTTGTGTATACCTCTATGCCTTGAAAGAATATTGGATCCATTTATTTATTTATTAAGAAATATTTTCCTACATATCAATTCCATCATTTTATTTCTGAGTTGATTTCTTTCTCAAAATGACATTATGAGTTCTGATTTCTCTCATCTTTTTTTTTTTTTTTTTTTTTAATTTATCTGTATTGTTGAAAGTTTTACAGATGTTCTCTTTTTTCTCCCCATTGATGCCCTCTACCTGGCACTCCCCGCCCCCCCCAAGCCTTCTCTACACTGTTGTCTGTGTCCATAGGTTATGCATATATGCACATAAATTCTTTGATTAATCTCCCCCTACTCCCCCCTCATCTTCTCTCTGAAATTCCTCAGACTGCTCCATGGTTCTATGTCTCTCTTCATCTTTTAAATGCTTAGTGGAGACTCAATCATTCCATTAACATGCACACTAATTAAGAAGCTGATCTTATAACCTTTTAAATTCAGCAATTTTGTTATTTTAATTCAAATATATGTTACATCGGTAAAAGCAATAATCAGTGGTAATCCAATGTGGAAATATGTTTTTTTCATTAGTATTATTTCAAAATATTCCTTTCCACTGAGTATAAACCATACTTCTTTACTTTGAAAGTTGTTAATACTGTTAGTCTGGTTGCCTCAGCTTCCAGAAGAAAATACTGGCATCTTCCAAATTTCTAATTTAAATTTCTCCCTTGTATACTTACAGTTCTGTGTTATATTTACAGTTCTGCTTTCTCCTTTCATTGTACACCTCTTTTTCAATTATTCAGGGTCCTGCATAATGCTTCCTTCATTTCTTACCTGGTCTAGATTTTTTTGTTTTCCCTCACTCACTATTACCTTTTCTTAGAAAATACGTTATCATCATAATTTATTTTCCTCACTTTTATATAACGTTGTAATAGTATGTTAATGAAAGTGACATTTTATTTCTAATTTATTTTGTTAACATTTTATTTTGCCTTATGCTCTTTCTATAAAAATCTCTGAATTTCACATAGATTTAATATTGTCTCTCATACAAACTTTCGCAGAGGAAGAAGGTTATTGTATATTATCTTGTTCTAATCTTCAAATGTTCCCCGTATAGTAAGTGTTACCCCTCAACTTACATTGCAATAATGTCTGGTGCAGATATTATGTTACTGTTGATACTGCTTGTTTGTTCTTCATTGCTTTTCACTGGAGTGTATAGTTTCAAGTAAATTATGAATTGTTTATTCAAGGAAACCGAGTTAGAATAAATTCACATTTATACAAGTGACTATAATAATCACAGCAATTGATTAAGATGTTGAAATCTTTGCATATAAATTAACATTCTTTACTTAAAAAGGGAAAATATAATGCACATTGCATTCTAGTAAAAGTAGCAACTGAGTGGGAACATTCTTGGCCAGTAGCAGCTCTGAATGCCACATGTCATGTTCTGTGAAGAGCACTGGCGTGGTGGTTAACCTCAGCTCCGGAGCCAGAGCTCCTTGATTGAAAGCTTTGCGCCCAAGGTACTGCTATGAGATCTTAGGCAAGCTATTTAAACTCAGGTTTTGTTTTCGTTTTTGTTTTTCACCTGTAAAGTGTCAGTAGTTATTTCCTAAGTTCTTATGAGAATTAAGTATGTTAATACATGTGGGACGTAGTGGCCAACTAGGCTCAGCCTGCTGCCTGTTTCCCAGAGCCAAGGGCGGTTTAACATTTTCAAATAATTGGCAGAAATTAAAAAGAATAACATTTTATGCCCTGTAAAAATAAAATTATATTACATTCAAATCTCAGTGTTCACAAATGAAGTTTTATTGGAATCCAAAAAAAAATAAAATAAAAAGTACATTTGGGACATAGTAAGCAGTGTATAACTTACTTATAATTTCCAATCTGTATCACTTAGCTGCCATGCAATTATCCATTCATGAGCATAAATACAAGACTAAATGTGCTCAGGCTACTGTCTGCAAAAGCCCGAGACAGTGATCCCCAGAAGGTTCAGGTTGATTTAACAAAACCTAAAAGGAGTTTTTTTAAATTTTGGCTATAGAAGACTACTAAGAGAATTGTTTGGGGGTGAGGGAGGTAGAAAGAAAATGTGGTTAAATTACATGTAATCTTGTACAACATTTAATTAAAAGAGACAATCGGGCATGGTGGTATTTAAAAGCGAAGTTTCCGATCTAGGGATCGGTCTCTCTCATGGGTAGTTAGAGACCGATTTTGAATTACCTTCTGCTGTATCACCCTGCTAATTACTGTTTTCCTGAAAGCTCCTGTGATGACCATTTCAAAGCTAACAAAGGTGTCCTCATGAATCCTTACACTCGAGTGCTTTTCCTAAAGTACATGAGGTCCAGATGGCTGTCACTATTATTCTAGTGGCCTCTCCTTCCAGCATGCCGGGAAACTGGGAAACTGGGGGTTGCTGTGTAACTTTTATCAATATCCATGGTGTAAATATTCCTGTGACACACACTTTAAAGTCATTAGTGCTTTAACAACTGGCTTATGAAATGCCAGAATATTTAACAGTCTCCTCATGGAAACGGGTTAGAGCTGCCCTTCCCTCCGGAAGGCTGATATTTCTCTTTCTGCCTAGAGGCTTTTCACTTTCAGAGTTCCATAAATGGGAACAAGAATAAAGTTTCCCCTAAGAGCCACCTCAACCTCAGTGATTCTTGAGGGACCAAGGAACAATTTGTGTAGTTTCTGATGGGATTAAAACAAACTTGGAGCAAAGTGATACTAGGAGATTATTCCTCAGACTTTTCCATGTGTCCTTCCATAGAAAGTCCCACCATAGTTACCGAGCAAACTCAAAAGGACAGTATATTCTGAAGCTTTTGCAACCGAGAGCTGGGGCATAGGAACGAGGGTGGTATCGGCTCCTTCCTTTTCTTCCCCTATGGGCTACAGAAAGCACATGGACAAAGAATGGAGGGAGAGAAGATAAGAATAATTTCATTCAAAATACCCAGCGCATCTTGGCCTTTCCTCTCCAACGTGCCTGCAGTTCTCCCTTACGCATTCTGAGGGAAACTTTCAAATAATTAAACTACAATTTAATGTATTGCAGCTGTCTTATTAGACTTGCTCACAACCATCTTTTAATGACTCTTTTCATTGTTCTATTCCCTTTACCCATTTATATTTTAAACAGAACATTGCCTTTAAACAGAACGAGCGTCGGTGCGTAATTTTACCAGGGCGAAACAATAACGCTATTATTGTTTCCTATTTATAACAATAAAAATCTGTAGAGGCAAAGACTGGTCCATTATACTTACCTGATTGCCCCACTTGCAGTCAGGGAGGTCTGCTATCCTTTCTAGAAAAAGAAAAATAAACCTGAATGTCTTGCTAGTTTAGCAAAACATGCACAGTTTATATTTCCTATGACATCCCACAGTTGAAGAACAGAGAAATTAGTGCTAAACTCTGCAGGAAGAAAACTGATGCTGTTCTGAGATTTCCAACAGCAGACTGATTCCTCACGTTCATCGCGTTGGACATTGCTTGGTGATTTTAGTGACTGCCAAGTCGTCACTCGGTCTTCCTTTAGCTGAGCCCTGCGTTGACATGCTTACTTGATTCTGAGCACTGAAGCTTCAAAACACTCAGTCAGCTTAAGGGCTGAGGGAACAATGCTAGATAAATCATGCTGTTTCATCTCTACACACAATACCTTTCTCCAAATAACACAGCACACTTGGGGCATGTAACCTTTCAAATCTTCGTGATAGTTTGATTAGATAAATTAGATACTGTTTCATTAAAGAAGAAAGTAATGTCTCAAGAGAGGTGATCATTTCTCAACTCCCTCCCAATGTTCAAACAGAGACATGAATGATTTTTTTTTAGAATTCTCCTGTGACGGTGAGCCAGCCCTGACCAAAGAAATAGGGCAGGATTGGCAAAAAAAAAAAAAAAAAAAAGGGGGAAAAAACCCTCAGAAAAAATTCATTGATAATGTTATTGCTTTGAAACATATATTTAATGAGAAAATTAATATGTTAAAATACAAATTGTTTCATTCAGGGAACTAATTTTGGTGAAAATTATCTATTGATAATTTGTTAGGTAAAATCTGAAAATTCAGGATAAAAAAAAAATTAAAATCATGTGGCCAAAAATAACACAACCCACAAAAACTTTCAAGCATTTGGTATGTTATGTAAAGCACCAAGTGACGTATTTCAGAAATAAAAAATAAATTTTATGTTTTTACGGTTTTTAACAGTGATCGAAAGCATTAAATGTTCAAACTAGCAGGCCTACAATGACAAAACAGTCTATCAGCAAATACATTGTTACAGTGGTTATCTTACTACGTTCAATTGGCCAGTATCACTGAAGGACAACTTTCTGTTCTATTTGGTACAGATAACCTCAGATCTTTCTCATTACAACAGCATTACTCAATCCTGCAAGATCCAGCCAGCATTATCCTATAAATCAGCGATACATACTCCTTAAAAACATGAAAGTTCTCTTCCATTCTTAGCAATGAGCAGATCAATTTTCAGGAGTCATTTTGACTGAGCAATTTGATTGCATCTTAAGAGGTTAAAACTCCTCTGGCAAGATATGCTGATTTATTGGTTTTAAAATGGAAATGAAAATTCTAAGTGCTGGATCAGCAAAAGGAAGGCACAGAAAGCTAGTGACCTTCAGGACTCTCTTGAGATTCAGTGTTAAGGTGGCCTGAGCCCAAACTCAAAGAAGAAAATAGCTCCTTAGACTTGACACAGCTTTGATCCTCTAAACTGCAAATCCTGTGGCTGGCTTTCAGAGGATATTCAGGGTAGGCTATGTGGCGCTGCTGACAAGCTGAACAAATTCAGGAGGTAAAATGTGAAAGCCATACTTTAGGTTACGAAAATTGTTCTTCCTAGAACGCAATTTCAGTTTGACTTTTGTGTTGCATAGCTGTGCAACGTGGTAGCCCTGCTTGGACACACGTCATTCACCTGCTTCCACAGTGTTTATCTCTTGCCGAAACCCCGCCATCCTCTCATCTTTTTCCTTGCCATTCTCTCTCTTTCTCCCCTTTAAACATCGCATACCATCTAATTTCAAATGCTATTTCATATATATTTTGTATATTTCCTCTATGCATCACTAGATTATTCTCTATGTCTGAAATTATTGCCTTAGAATTTCAAATATTCGCCTTTTGGCCCAATGTTTTCTAAAGATTTAAAAAATAATCCTGAAGAGACTCCTGTTTGCTTGAGTCTATTAAGGAGTTAGAGGTAACCCGCATCCTCAAGAACACCATGCTATTTTGGTGCCTAAGAGCAAGCGTGTCTCCTTTTTCCTCTTACGGGAATGCCTTTCTGTTTTTGCTCCTTTGGAAAATTCCTACTTAGCCTCAAAACACAACTCAAATGTTATTTCTGTACCCTGAGGCAGTGCTCATCACTTCATTATCTTCTTTGATTTAAATACTACCCCATGGCAATCTCTATTGCTTCATGCATTTACATGTTTCTCTTCTCCATTAAACTTTGCACTTGCTATGGGAAAGGGCTATATTTTATTAACTATTGCATTCAATGCAATTAGCACAATGTCTGATACTTAATAGGGCCTGAAGAATGTATGTTGAATAAATGAGTGAATTGCATAATGGGATGAATAAAAATGAAATATGACATCAGTCCTAATGATGCTGGATTTTAGGGTCTCTCTCTTCCTGAACTTTTAGAATAGCCACACAGCAATGGTCCTTCCCAATTCTAACAGATGACAAGGTATGAGCTGTGTTTCTGTGCTCTGAAAGCTAAGTCTCCCATGAAGGAAAGTATTTTAATTCAAATTTTGGGATAAATACACACACACACACACACACACATCATTTTGGAATCCCATAACATTCATAGTACTTCCTTAGTGTTGGGCAGAAACAAATTGAATATTGAAAACCCCTCTGCTTCTGAGGGGTTTGCTATCTAAATGGTTTTACAAACATTTCTTTAAAGCTTAAGTAAATGGTATGAAGTCCTGGGTCATAGCTTGCTAACCTTTGATTTATAGGATAATTAAATGATCCAAAGCAATTTCCAAAAATGAGAAAACAATAATTCAATATATTGACTAATAAATAGGTTTTGGTGATTTTTCAGCTAAGACAGGTCTTGTTCATTTGCAAGGAGATGGAATATATTGGCAGCAACTCATATCTGCTTCTATTGACAAACCTACTGCAGAGAGCAAGAGCTGAGTGGACATTTTAGACACCTTTGACAATCCCGTATGGAGTCACTATCAGCCAAAACAGTAACGTTGTGTTATGTCAAGGCTGACATAATGGGGTGTAACCAATGCTCTTAGATGGGGTTCTGCACACCCAAAACCACAGGTCTGGACAGTGGGATAAGGACTCCATCTGGACACAATATGAGTGGACCTCTTCTCCTGGTGGGTTATAATAATGCAGAGCTTCCACCCAACGCTGGAGCCTGGCTGTACCCCGGGCCACGCTCGGAGCCCTGTCAGGCTTCCACTCCCCCAGACTTGAGCTGCCACTGCGGGGCCTGGTTTGAGACCTAAACCCACCTCTCCACCTGCGGATGCCGCCAGTGACAGGGGCCTCACACCCAACCCTCGCTCTGCTGGCTTCTATCATGTAAGCTCTCCCTCTTTGTGTGTAACCTGCGTGTGACTCTCTTGGCTTATTGGGGAGATCCCCCTTAATAAACCTGGCATTGCGGAAAGACACAACCTCTGTCAGTGACTCTTTCAGGGACTTTCTCTTGCTTACAACACCTACAAATTTACAACAGGTCACAAGTCTCAGATTAAGAGTTCATAGGGACTCGGCCACATCTTTATTATGATTGTTGTAATCTAGTAAATCTTACTCCTTTCTGCCCAAAATGAAAGAAACAAATTGGTGAGACTATCAATTCATGCTAGAAAACTGTACAGCACACCAATAGCTAAAATAATATATATAATTTTTCATTTTATTACATCAATTATTGCATCATAGGGTGAAGAGGAAGCTGTTTTTATGTGTGTTGATTGTTGCAGGATAGTAAGAAGCTAGGGAAATTCCTGGGCAAGTGAAATGGAGAAACTGAGACAAGGAAATTAAACAGTTTGGGCAACTTGCTGTCAGCTTGTGACTTATCTCCCCCAACCAAGGACACTTGAGCTCAAATGGTTTATACCTCACCTCCTTAACCAGGGAATACATATGTTAAATCACCCTGGACTGGGAAAATAGAGAACAAAGACCCAATTAATGCCATTTGTGCCAACTAAACCCAAGGACAAATAAAGTCTGGGAGACAAACAACAAAACTCCAAAAGCATTTGGATGGTATCACTTGGGAGATGTTTGGAAGAAAGGATAGCTGCTAAGGCGGGAGGAGGGGAGGGGGGGAAAGGGGGAGTTTATCTCACCCACTAAACAAAGAAGTCAGCCATCGTAAAACTTGTCAAACAATATGCACCCAAACTCCCTGTCCCTGTAAACTCTGTCTTCCTAGTTGCTGCTTGGGTATACCATGGTCTTGAGAGAAAGCACATTGTTCCATGTACAGTCCCTAAAATATATATTGTATGTTTTTCCCATGAGACCTGACTACTCTCCCAGCATTTAAGCCTTGGTACATATAAAGAGAGTTTCTTCCATTAACATTAAGATGTTTGCAGTTTAAGAATAAGGGACAGAAAATGCCCTCGAATTAAAAAAAAAAAAAATCATGAACCTGAGGGTTTGGGGAATTGGTACAATAAAAAAAATTGTCACTGACTAACTCACGTGGACCATGTGGAAATTTTTAATTTTGATACATTCAAGGTCTTGCTATTTTCTCATATATTTCTGGTTTTTATTTTCTTATACTTCAACCAACTTTTTGCTTTTTAAAAGTATCACCATTTTTCTTTTAGAGCTTTGATGAATTTGTAAAGTAGATATATCTGAAGCCAATATTATTATGATAGTCCTTCTCATATGGACTTAGCAGCTGAATCTTTGTGAACATAATTCTGGGCATCACCTGCCAGGAGTAAGAGGTAAGAGGTCTGAGTAGTGCAGGTTGAATAGCTGTAGAAACAGTGTGCATTTACTGGAACATATAGAACTTTGCCTAAACAACAGTCAATTGCATTTAGACAGTGTAATGGAACTGAAGTTGATAAGGTACAGAGAGAAATTGATAAGTACCCTTATAGTCCTTCTAAATGTGCCCCCTGAAGTGACCACCAAATGACCAAATTTTCCTACATTAACTTGTTATCAAAAGCAAGTTTTGTTTGCAATTTTTTTTTTTTAAATGGTGATAATATCAGGCAAAACAATTTTTAAGTGATTTTTTCCTACATTCATTCATCCATCCCTTCATTTCTTCATCATTGATTTATATAGTCAATGCATCCTTAGGATAATTTTCTCAGTGCCAGAAACTTCATTTTATAAACATGAGTTACAGACCAGGAGTTACAGACCACAGAGAAAGACAGATACTAAATCAATAAGGAATACCTAGATGTATAATTATAAATTTTGATAAATGTTATAGATGATAAGAAGAGGGTTCTGTGAATAAAATGAAGACACCAAAGTGAGTTCATAAAAGCAACTTTATAGAGTGACATTAAGAGCCTGTTCTCTGAAGTCTCCGTGTGTTCTGATTCCCTCTCTTCCAGGATTTGTGACAATGGGAAAATTGTCTAATTCCCTTGTATATCATTTTCTCATCTATAAAATGGTAATAGCATAATATTTGCTTCATAGAGTCATTTAAGGATGGAAAAAAAGTAGTATGTAAATGTAAGCCAATTTCTTAATGCAGTGAATGGGAAGAAGGTTAATAAGTTCTCAATAAATATCAGCTCTTATCATTCAGATAATCAGGGAAGACCTCTATAATAAATTGATGTACATTTTAAGAAATATTTAGAAATATTTTATGTATTAATTTGTGTTTATCCAGGTGCATCTGACATAAAATGAAAAAGGGCTTAAAATTGTCAGTGTTCCTTTCTTAATGATAGAGAAAAAACATCACTTTCTTACTTGGGCTAGCCAATGATTCACAGGAAGTTTTAATCATAATTTTATATTTATTTATTTATTTATTTATTTATTTATTTATTTATTTATTATTATTTTTTAAAAGCATAGTTTATTGGTTTGTAGAGAGAGAGGGAGAGAGAGACATCAATCAACTGCCCTGCACTTCCCCTACTGGGGATCAAGCCCAAAACCCTTGGCATGTGCCCTGACCAGAATCAAACCAGCAACCTTTTGGTGCATTGGATAACACCCAACCATCTGAGCCTCACTGGGCCAGGGAGATAATTTTATTTTTAATGTTACAATTTAATATAAATCTCAATGCAAAGTCCAATGTTTGTTTGTTTGTTTGTTTTTAAATAAGAGGGTTTTCTTTTTTCGCCTAAGAAGGTTTCCCCTTTAATAAGAGTCTTATTATAAACCCTAAAATAGAACAAGGTTTATGATCCTATTATATACAATAGATATTAATTATTCTCCAAAATTAATTGATCAAATCATATCAAATTTGCATTATGAGAGGTTGACTCATTAGGAAATACCTGTATTTGAAAGTGTGCAATAAGTTCAAAACTTTGAGAACTCCCATCCAGAAACATTAGGACACTTTAGGCAGTCATCATTCAAGCTTTGAAATTCTCTTTTAGTAAGAACATGATGCAAAATGTTCGGCCACTGGGAACCATTTATTCTGTAGCCTGACTTTTGCTCTGCTAAGAATCCTTGTATATTGATGGTCTCAAAGGAATTTTTCTTAACATCTCCAATTTCCTACACTGCATATAATTTAAGGAGCTATTTGTTGCCTAATATGTTTTCTTCTGGAACAATTCTTAATCTGCCAGATCCTCCTGGTAAGTGAGATGGGGAAACACTTTGGTATCTAGACTGTTTGGCACAGTTTACATACAGCAGCTTCATTTTCTAAATGGGCCTTGAGTGGCCTAAGAGAGTATTCCTTTGCAGTGACCCAACTTACAGTTAGCTCCCTGGGAATAATTCATGCATTCATCAGCCTAAAGAATTGGTTGATGAAGTATTGATTTTCAGTATACCCACAGCTTTTTCTTCCAAGGGACTCAGAATTTGTTTGTTTGATTAATTGCTTATTTTGCTTTGGTTTTTAATTCTTATATACCTTGATTTCTGACGTCAGCAATAGTTTGTAAAGGTTCCTGTGCAAAAAAATAAAGAGTTTTAAATGTGTTTGTGATATTTATTTATTTAGCTGAAGTTAATTGCAAAAAAAATATATATATAACTCTGGCAAAGGGAATTTGTGTTTGGTAAATTCAGAGACAAATTAGAGGAAGTTTATACATATAATAAATATAAGATCCATAAAAGCAAAAGCTATTTTTTTGTATTCCTCACACCACCTATTTAGTGCCTATCACATCTCAGTATATACTACAAATCAGTTGAATTAGAATTGTGGCCCCCAACTCACTCTTTTTAGACCACATAGTCCATGCCCTTTAATGGGTAACTGAATGAAGTAAAATTTATTTGCAATAATATTTTTATTTTCTTCTTTGTTTTTTGTTTTTTTTTACATTTTATTGATTTTTAGAGAGAGAGAAACATCGATGTGAGAGAGAAATATTAATCTGCAGCCTTCCCCATATGCCCCAACCGGGGATTGAGCCAGAAACCTGGGTATGTGCCCTGGCCTGGAATGGACCCCACCACCTTCTGTTGTATAGGATGACACTCTGACCAACTGAGCCACATGGCTGTTGTTTGTATTTTCAAAGACACTTATATGAAATAAAAGCACAATGATTAAAACAGCAATATGACTTACTGTATTCTGCCCATTGAAACAAAAGGGGGAAAATAAACAAACAAGAAAAACTAATAAAATTGAAATTGGCCATGGATTAGTCTCCTTTTCTCTTTCTTTCTTTCTTTCTTTCTTTCTTTCTTTCTTTCTTTCTTTCTTTCTTTCTTTCTTTCTTTCTTTCTTTCTTTCTTTCTTTCTTTCTTTCTTTCTTTCTTTCTTTCTTTTTTCTTTCTCTCTCTCTCTCTCTCTCTCTCTCTCTCTCTCTCTCTCTCTCTCTCTCTCTCTCTCTCTTTCTTGATCAGGTTGAAATAATTATGCATTAGAAATCAAGTTCCTGAAAATATTTTAGACTAAAATAAAAGAGATGACTGTGAGTCCTTGTCTTCTCACTTTGTGTTATAGATGACCATACCCTCGAACTCTTTTGTCAACAAGTCCTTAATAAAAGGTCTAACCACACTCATTGCCAAACTCTGAGAACAGAGTTCTGGGTAGAGAATAGAATTACATCACATGCTGAGTATCTCCCCCCTTTCTAAGTACATTTATAGTGATCATTTAATTAGCAATTTACTCATTCAAAAAATATTAAATTACTATAGAATGGTGAATAAAACAAAGTCCTTGCTTTATGGGAGCTACGAGAGGAATCATAAAATACGGAAATAAACAAATAATGTCAGCTTATGACATATGCTATGAAAAAATTAAAATAGGTTTAGCACATAGACAGTGAGGAGTTGGCAGGGTCCTGATGTGACCACTATGATTACAGAAGGTCTCTCTCTGAGCAGGTAGGTGACTGTAACGGTTTTTTGATGTGTCAATTTTGCTAAGCTACAGTCCTCGGTAATTAAAACAGTAATCTAGATACTTCTGGGAAGAAATTGTGCAATTGCAATTAGAATTTCTTATTAGTTGACTTTACATAAAAGTAATGATGCTGGATGGGCCTGACTTAATCTGTTGGAAGGCCTTAAAATCAGAGTTGGGGCTTTCCTGAAAGACAGTAGCAATTCTGCTTATGGATAACAGCCTCATGCCTGTGGAGTTCCAACTGACTCATGATCTTCCCTTCCTGATGGCCTGTCCTACAAACTTGGACTTGCTAAGTCAGCCCCTTATAATTGCATGATCTCTCTCTCCATATATATATTTATATTTATATACACACACACACATTCTTTTCTGCTCCTTCTCTGATTGAACTATAAATGATATGTTAACATTTGTATCTCTCTAAAAAAATTCTCTATAGATACAGATAATTTCTCTCTCTGTGTGTGTATACAGGGGTGGGCAAAAGTAGCTTTACATTTCTGAGTACATGAAACACAGAGCTTGTTATTATATTATTATAATCATAACTGGCATGTCTTTTTCCATATGAAAAACTCTAACCTACTTTTGCTTACCCCTGTATATCTTATATGTCCCTCTCTCTCTATTTTTTTTTCTGCTGCTTCCCTGGTTGAGTTGTAAATATGTTAACATTCAAGTAAAGTACTCAGTGAATTGGGGAAATGAGTCTTTTTAGGCCTTCAGACAGATTATTTTATGCAGAAGAGTAAGGAAACCCTTGAGCAGAAATGAGAGTTTGAGGAAGAGGGAAAAGGCTTGTGTTTCTAATCTGAATTCATGGATAGGGGGGCTGTGTTTTGTTGATGCCGAGAGACAAAGGGACCAGTTTTTATAGGGCTTTGCTGGCAATAGAAAGGGATTAGGATTTCATTTGAGGGTAAGGGAAGGTCATTGGAGGATTTTGAGCAGTGAACTGATATGCCCAGATGTGTACTTTAAAAGATGACACTGCTGCTATAAGAAAAATAAACCTGAGAGGTCATGATCAGCATGAGGAAGACCTGGGAGGAAGCTGTCACAGAGGGGTCTTTGCAGTGGTTGGTGGTGGCTGGGCTAGAGTGGTGGCAGATGAAATGGCAAAAGTGGATGGTTTGGGGATGTATTTTAGCGATAGTGTCCACAGGGCTTGCTGTTGAATTGGATTTTAGCATAAGCAAAAGCAAGGAATCGAGGAGTAAAAGGCATTTTTCCTGAGAAGGTAAACAGAAATACCGTTTACAGAGCACATGAAGGCAAAGGAGGGGCACAAAGCGAGAGGCACTGGATCCAGGGAAGAAGTGGGGGAGCTTATCTTCTGTGACGGGAGAAAAGTCTGAATCTGAAGATCGGGATGCAAATAGATTGGTAAGTGTGGCTTTGGGAGAGTATACATGTTCTCGCCCCATTGAGTCCGTATTTCTATGAAATACAAAAAGGGCAAACCATCTTCAGTGGCAGCAGTGCCCACGAATGTGTGAAAGTACACTGGAGAACGGCCACCAAAGAGAGCAACAGGGACAGCTGTGCCCAGGTAAGAGGGCGTCTTCTTAAGCAGATAATGGAAGCAAAGGTGATGCCCCAAACGTGGGTGGGAGTAACTGTAGGACAAACCCCTGAAGATCGCTGCACACACATCAGCCATGGGCCAGCCTCATTCAGGCCTTGTGGGTTCCCCTTCTGCTCTCAGAAATCTCTTACTCACCCGGATGCCTAAGCAAGAATCTTCCTTCTGCCTCACCCCTTCAAATTGATCAAAAAGTTCTTAAGAGCTCTTGAGACTTACTTCTTCAAGTTTGTCATATCCTCTGTCTGGACTCTCAGGCCACTCTCATCTGCCGTTGAGATCATTACTACTTGTAGCAGCTTCCACACTTGTTTCCCTGAATTCAGTCTTCAAACCTCTATACTTTTTCACTTTCTGCAGCCAGAGTCATTGTTCTGAAATGCAAAACTAATGCGATCACTCCTCAATTTCATACCCTTAGTACCTCTCAAATGCTTGCAGAATAAAGTCCAGCCTCTTGCCACAGCTTCCAGTGCCCTTGTGGTCTGGCTTGATCTCCCAGTCCTCACATTTTTTTTTTGCCACCTTGATCTTGCCCTCTCAGTTAGCTGTACTGGACAATGGGTATTTTTCCAGTACACTGTGCTGTGAAAACCATTGCACAGGCTTCACCTTCTGCCTGGACTTGTAACCTTGTACTATTCATTTGGTAGGTCTCAGTCTTGATGCCACCTCTTCTGAGAAGCCCTCCCTGATAATACATTGGTTGATTTTTCTCTGCTCCTAGAGTCTTCTATGCTTCTTCTTATCATAGTAATTATCAGTTAGGTTTGATATGGCCTCTTTTCATGTCTGTCTCCTCTACCAGATAAAGTTCCTTGGCAGAAATTGTACTTTGTTTGATTTTGTTGTGTTTCCATCACCACTGGCTTCTGAGGGACTAGGATAGTATCTGACACAGATTATGAGGTCCAGGGCAAAACAACAGCAGTGACTAGGAGAGCTTTAGCCAAAGAAAATAAAGAGCAGCTATGATTATATATGAAAATACCCTCCCCCGACCCACCCACACAGACATTTCTAGAGATATTTACAAAAAGATGCAATTGTAGTCCTTTCTCTTGGCATGAAAAAGGGCTCTTTTCAGCATATCTGAGGATAGTTTGTTTAAACGACAGTATGAAAGGCCCGCACACCTTCAGGCCCAGGGAACATTTGGATTAAAGGTGATTTTATCCCATGGGTAAGTTAGGCCACCTGGTCATCTGATTTGCTCTGGTTCCGCCATTACTCTCTCCCAACACCATTGTCACCATCTATATATCAGACATCTAGACAAACGCATATGTGTATGATCCCTGACTGAGGATATACAGAGCAGCTCTGATTATATAGGAAAATACCCTCCTCCTAACTTCTTTCCTAGGGGCTTCCTATGCCCCTTGCTAATTAAAAGACAGAGCTCAGCCCCATTTATGTACCACAGAACATTCCGTTATATTCAAGGTGGCTTCATTTACTAAGTGCTTATGGAAGACCTCTAGGGACACTGGGACTGGCCCAGCCAGGATAACCCTTTTATTAATTCGACACACAGGTTTTGAGCCCCTGTGACATTCCAGGCTCCGGGGACACAGCAGTGAGTAAGACAAGCCAGGTAAGTGTTATCCCGACAGTTACAAACCAGGAGAGGAGGCAGGTACTAAATGAGTAAAAGTGTGGTGTGTTCATTGAAGGAATACAACACAGCACCACAGAAGCTTATGTAGGGGGCTGGGAAGGCTTCTGTGAGGCTGTGGTGGATGAAAGGATGTGCATTTGCTCATTAAATAGTGAAGCATATTCAAAGGCCCTCTTGTCTCAGCCTCATGAAGGAATCTTCATTCCTGCCCTGGGGCTGGCTGTTGAGTTGCCTTCTCTTGATGATGCATTAGTCAGAGTCACCTGAATGTTGTCGTCAGAGTGGTGAGAGCTGCGGCTATGCAGCAGCCTGGAAGCTCCAAAACTGTGCTATGCTTCTACGAAACCTCAGTGAAAGGAGACTGCCATAGCAACAATAGAGGCACTTCAACCCTAACTGCCGCCACCAACAGTTTATCCAAGTCATCAGGCCCTGATGCCACCACTACCATTGTCACTAGTGCCACCTATGGCATAGAGTTGCCTAAGGCATGGCCAATGCACTATCACTGCATTGAAGATAATCAATTTCTCATGTCTGTGCCTGTCTGTTTCATTGCCCTTGCCACAGAAGTGTTATGTGAAAAACTCTCTAAGTTTATTCTCTTTATAATTTAGTGGTCACTTCCCTGTGACCACTAAGCTGTGAGTGCGTGGGAATAGAAGGGGGTGCTAAGGACAAGTCTGCACAGTAGATGCCATATTGTACTCAACATTGCCCTTCATTCAAACATAGAGCACTAGCTGGACCAAGAATTTGAGACTGACTTCTTTCACTTAGGATTTATAAAGATATGAACATTAGAATCCATAATGCTAAGCTCCTATGAGTCGCACAGGGAATGCTTGATGCCATAGTTGCCATAGTGCAAAGAAACAACCAAAGCCATATCAATGAAAGACAAGTTGTTATTTAGTGAAATTGTGCTACGCAGGCATCTTCATTTAAGTGTAAATGAGATGTACTCCATAAATACAAAGATTTTTAGAATAGGCAAGCAGCCAAGGCCATGAATTGAGGAACACCTTTAGAAGATTATTTTTCAATAAATATACCTGCATTTATGCTTCAGAGATTCAGCCTATGAAATGGTGAGGTATTCATAAATTATTTTAAAGAGATTTTGATATACTAATCAGCTGAAAACATATATCAGATGCCAGTGTAATTATTATTTAGAAACAGTCAGATCTGATTGGCTCATTGAAAATTTTGTCACACAAATCTGAAATAACAAATTTGCTACCTAGAACTATTCATCCCTAAATTTTTTCATACATTAATGTCATTATAGTACTTCGTCTTGGGAATAGTAAAACGGGTAGTTACAATTTTTGCTCTTCTGAAGCATTATCTCCTATATGGTATGTTTTGCAAACACTTTGTTACAACTGCTCCGGAGATGGAACATTTTTTTCTGGGGAAGAGTCAAGATTTTGCTTTTTATTCTTCAACTTCTGTAATAAAAGAAAACCATGTATCAGGAACAGAAGAGATTATTCCTGATACAAACCCCTATTTTGAGAAAGCCCTGGTCACTGTCAGGTGGGCTATCCATACGGCTTCTTGATTAAACTGAAGCAATGGAGAAGCTGGGTAATTGTTCAGGGTATTGACTTTCCATCTCACAGACCTTTGGGTGTCCGGAGCTGCGATGCGGTGACCCTATACTCTCTCGATTTGCTGATCCTGAGCTCCTGCCTTGCTCGGGGTAAAGGCCCTCTTTGGTTGCATACCATTGGATAAGACTGGATGAGAAAATGGATAAGAAATGTTTACCGATTTACCACATTTAACTCCTACTTCAAACACTATCAAATTTAAGTTCTAACCGCTTTACTGTTTTCCTTGATACATTTTCTATACTAATTATTTTGAACCATTTTCTCAGTTAGTGTTTTGGACTATTTGCAGCTGTTTCAAAATATAATCAATGCCAGATTTTTCTCAGCTTGATTTGTGACCCTTTGTTCTTAAGATCTTAGTTAAAGCAATCAATAGTAATCAAAACCTGGTTGTTGGCATCACCTGGGGTGTGAGTGTGCGCTCGTGTTAGGTGGTACACTCAATGCTCTTAGGGGAAACCTGTGCGAGTCATGAAATGACAGGGAATGAAAAGTAAAGGCATTGATTTCATTTCTTCAAACTGCTTAAGAGCAGAAATATAAAGCAGCAAAGGATAAACAAATAATGGTTAAGTTTTTCCAAAGGAAAACTGGTTGTCTGTCTTACTCTCAGCTCTTACGGTGAAACCACTCAAGTTGGCATGAAGCAAAAGAAAACAAGCGCCGCGAGAGGACGGGAGAGCAAAGGTAACTGTGAGGGTGATGGGGCCTTCCATGGGATCTGAAGAAAGACATATTTTCAAGCTTCAGGGACTAAATCTGGTTAATATTGATTCTATTTTTACTAAGTGTAACTATTAATTACAATTCAAATTACCATTTTTTAGGGTCTTATTTTCTCTCTTGGTTCTGTATCCTGGGAAAGTGCTGTCTCTGCTGTTCATCACACCGGCTCTATTCTTGTCTTCCTTTTCTTTGAAACCAGCTTTCTCTCCATTCCTGAGAAGACTTAGAGAGGCGATGGACTTTGAAATCTACCTGCAGATTCCTAAAAGAGAGACATAGTGAGTGCAGCCTGCATTGGGTACCGATCTCGAGCCCACTCGGCAATGACCAGGTAAGCTTCACGCAGTGCAGACATGACAGGGGCTTGTCTAACCCAATTGGATGGGAGGAAAATAGTTTTAAAAAATAGACCACGGTTGAGGGACATCACAAGCTGTCTCCTTTGTTCGTATAATCTCAGCTTTCAGAGTAAAATTACAAATACCTGTGTTAATGACCCTTTGCTAATCATGGTTCTAATTAAGATCATTGTCCAGAAAATGATTTGATCACAAGTGTGGGGAGAAGGAAAAGGAAACGTGGTTGTGTATTTTTATTATGACTGATTATGATCTGCAACTCTTGCTTGTTTTATGATAAAATTTGGAGAATTCTGTAGTGGCTATTGTATTATTCAGAGTTCTAAAGAGAACCAATAGGAAACAGGATAGAGAAAGAGAGTTATTTTAAGGAATTATCTCATGCAATTGTTTGGGCTGGTAGGTGGCAGGCACAATATCCATGGAGCAGGCTGGCTGGCTGGAGAGCCAGGCAAGTGTGTGGATGATGCAGGCTTGAGTCCAAAGGGTGGGGTCTCAGGAAAGCTTCCTAGGTCGCAGTCTAGAGGCAAGATTCCTCCTTTGGGAAACGACAGTCTTTTCTCTTAGGGATTTCAACTTATTGGATGAGGCCCACCCACGTTGTGGAGGGTAATTGCTTTACTTAAAGTCAATTCTTGTAAATGTTAATCAGACCTTTAAAAATACCTTTACAGCCTGGTTGGGCGTGGCTCAGCAGTTGAGAGTCGACTTAGGATCCAGGCGATTGGGTTCGATTCCCGGTCAGGGCACATGCCCAGGTTGCGGGCTTGATCAATGACTTTCTCATCATTGATGTTTCTATCTCTCCCTCTCCTTTCCTCTCTCTGAAATCAATAAAGATATATTTAAAAAAATAAAATTAAAAAAAAAATCCCTTTACAGCCCTAGCCAGTTTGGCTCAGTGGTTAGAGAGTAATTCTAGTCAAGGGCATGTACTTTAGTTGCAGGCTCAATCCTCGCCCCGTTTGGGGTGCTTTTGGGAGGCAACCAATCAATGTGTCTCTCTCACATTGATGTTCCTTCCTCTCTCTTTCTGTCTCCCCCCCCCCCCCCCCCGCCTTCCACTCTCTGAAAAGCAATGGAAAAAATATCCTTGGGTGAGGATTTAAAAAATTACCTTTATAGAAGTACCTAGACTAGTATTTGCCCAAACATCTAGTTACCATGGTCTATCCAAATTGACACATAAAATTAACATTATGGCCAATAAGCCTTCTTATTTTTCTATAGTAATGCTAAGCTGCTAGCTTCCTAAAGTTCCATAGGAGCCTCTTTGTGCTGTTTCTTTATTTTCTTGTGATTATACATTCTAAGCTTTGGATTATTCGGTCTGTTTGCTTTCACATTTTTATTTAGGAATGACAAACCTGACAGAAATACACTTGTGTATATACTTTTTTATAATTATTTTTTAAATTTTCAAATGCTACATTTCATCATTTACAAACTATTCTTGTATTCTTGCAACAAATGGAATGCACATAATTACAATATATGTGACAATGGTGAAGCAAGAAAAGATGTTTTAGGATCGCAATAAGTTAAATAATCCTTCCTTTCATTACTACAAGTAGCCTAGTCAAAAATGGGGGGAGTGGTGGTTAGGGGACATTTCAAACTGCAGGAACTGTTGAGAATAAATTCTCATATAATTCAAATATTAATGAAAATGAGATTGCATGAGGAAAGTGAAAAGTCACTGGAGATCTGGAATTATTAGAAAACAAATTTTAAACTATTGTGGAGAAACTAATGACATTAGCCAGTAAGCAAAGCAGAATAACTGAGAAATATAAGGTTAGGAACAACTAACATGAGCAGAGGATTACAGATCCATGTTGCTGAAGTTCATTAAAAAATTTTTAAAAATGAGAAATAACTAGGTTTTACAAGCAGAGGGTCAAATATAATCATCACTGAATTGTTAATTTAACAATGCAACAAATTATTTAATCTCAGTTTAAGTCACCATTTTAAGATTATTTATATTTGGCAATGTTTGGTATGGTTCTAATAATAATGAAAAAAGGGATGGGTATTGGGTCCTGAATGTGAATTTATCACAATTGAATTACATGAAATTAAACTTTCATCAAGTGTGTGAAATGTTTTATCTATAAAATAGAGTTGTATCTTCTAGATTTGTTAAAGAGCATGAATAGAGTATTATAAAATTTTCAAGTCCAGTTACTTTATGTTATTTAAAAGGGCATGCTTCCATTTGTTCTCACCATTCTACATGTATGCTGCCAACGAACCTAACTTCAAATTATCTGAACTGAATAACCCAGAATTATAGCATTTGCACCCATGCTGCATGCCAGTAAGTCCTGGAACAGAGATGCCTGGTTACTCAATCCATTTATCACAATAATCCAAATTATTTATTTTCTCAAAATGCTTATTTTAAGTCAGTTTTTATTGTAGTGTATTTATATAAAAATTCTGATAATTCTTTCATAAGGCTAAAAAAGGGAATTTTAAGAGAACCATATATTTTTAAACGTCCTTATGTCTAGACTACGGGAGATCAAGCTCTATGGGCAGAAAACCATGTTGCACACTTAATAAACTATGAACACTGAGCACACATGAGTAGAGTTTGCTATACTAATCAAATAAAAGACATAAAATGTTAATGAAACATTTAATGGCCCACATAATCATTATTGTACAGCACAGTAATTAGGTATAAAATTGTAAGCAACTCACATGAAAGTCAATAATCATAATCCCTTTAGTAACAGTCTGAGTTCACCCAGTGTCCTGACGCCTCCTTTACACAGTGACCTGACCAAAGACTACTCAAGCAGTGTTGGGCATTCTGGTCATTTATCTGATAAGTACAATTAATAGTCTATATAAGTTGAAGAAAGGGAAGAGATTCAACTTCAACTCTTACACAAAATGATACCTAATACTCTGGTTTCCTCTGTTGATTTCCCCATCAGTGCCCCTCATCAAAGCATCAAATCAATATTTTCACAACTCCCCAAATGCTTGCATGCTTAAAGGGAGGGTCAATGGGCAGACTTGCACCACAAAAGCAGAATGGCAGAGAGACATTAACTATTGTAATATAATCAGTATGTTTAGAATGAGGGAACTATGTTGGGGGCTGACATATAAGATGATTTTTTACACAAGAACCAAGGGTGAAACTTAAAAGTGAGAGCAAGGCAACCCAGAAAATGCAGAAGGTGTGGATTTGAGCAGGTCAGGAGCTGGAGAAAGAGCTTGTGGATTTTCATGCTACCACTCAGGTAGGAAACAGATCCTGAGGCAGTTAGATTAAAAGAAATTGGTGACACCAATATTTGGGTTCCTCTAACTTTAAAGATGATCTTAAGAAACAGCCTGAGAGACTAGGATGAATACTGGGGAACACTCATTGTCCCTCCTCAGTGCCAGCCCCTCAGCTTCCTGAACCCATGAAGGCACCGTGGGAACCACAGGCCTGCTCAGCTTGGGATCCGCCCATCAGTTTTCAGTCTCCATTGCAGTCCTGGAGTTTAACCAGCCTAGACTCTCCTGCCTCCTTCAGGGGGGTTGTCGTGTGGTGACTACTTCCAATGGTCTGGTCTTGGCCTTCCTCTTTCAAGACTCAGACAAAGGAGCTGGGCAAGAAAGAAATCCTTAAATAAAGGAGTCACCCCAGGAAGCATGAAGGGAAAAGTGATATCCTCTTTACCATATTCTTTACCTCTTTTATGCCTTTTTTTAAATTTTAGGTATCTCTATTTTCTGTAAAAGAAGATGGATAAAGGTAAAATGAAAGCTCTTTTTCCCTCACTCATGCAAGCAGGTGAGAGAAACCTGGAGGAAGCCCCCACTGGTGGCTTAAATCGAACATGTTACAGCAGTTTGCAGCTCAGAGATAAAAAAATAAATGTATCCTCATTGTTAACTTTCAATGTGCGTGTGTAAAAAGCTAGAATGGCACAGATTTCACTGATCCACTTTTTCTTCCCACTGTGTCAGTCTGGTTTCACCCGCATTCATGGCAGAAGCTGAGTGATTTCTCCTCCCCTCAGCTTGGCCTATTACCCTCAGCATTTTCCACTCCAAAGCCATCGCCTCCTATGCAGTGCACACTCTGGACCCAGTTTTCCTTTTTGCAGATCTATATTTAAGAAAACAAAAACACAAAAGCTCTAGGCCCCCAACTAGGGTTATAATTCTGCTGACTTAAGCCATGTCTTACAAAGTACTTATTAAAAAATACAATATAATGTCAAACCAAATGTGATTTCTTTTGAATAGTTATAACTACATTCAAAGACAACATAGAGGCTGGATGTTTGGCTTTTCTTTTGGGGGATCCCTTGTGTTGAGTACTTCTCACTTTATGGCCTCTTTCATTCATCTTCAATATCTGCAAATCATTCTCTTAGTTTTATTTTTCTTCCATCTCACAATCCTACTTCAGTTTACTCTCTTCCAACTAAGGTATTTACTCCTTGTGTTTGCTGTATATTTCTGCATATGTATGTATCCCTGGAAATTGTATTATAGTACTGTTTAATATATATAAATAGCCTAAATTTATACAAATTGGATTGCACTAGAAATCAGATGGATTTTTTTTTGAAATCCTCACTTGAGGACATGTTTTTAGTGATTTTTAGAAAGTGAGAGGAAGGCGGAGAGAGAGAAACATTGATCAGTTGCCTCTTCTATGTGGTCCTGGACTGAGCATCGCACCTGCAGCCTAGGTATGTGCCCTGACAGGGAATCAAACCCGAAACCTTTTTGGTGTACTGGATGATGCTCTAACCAACTGAGCCACCTGGCCAGGGTCTTCCCTTTTGTTTAACTTTAATGATACATGTGTAAAATTTGTTAGAATGGCTGTATAACATTTCAGATGGTTCAGCAGTTTTCCATTACATTTTACTTTATGCAGTCCTAATTTAAGTTTCTTATTTAGACATTCAAATTACTTTCAACTCCCTGCTGTCAGAAAATAACAACTACCACCACCACAACAAAATCCTTGCATTGCATTTATATATGAAACTAGGAGTGAGTTTCTTGGTGACAGGATTTAGCTAGTATTATTTCATTAATTCCTCAAATGGCTGTGCTAGCTTACATCCCCATCAGTAATGCCTTAGTATGCTTGGTTCCCAATATCTTCATCAATATTAGGTATTATCTGAATTTTTTATTTTTGCTAAAATAATGTTTTCAAGGTGGATATTCACTATTGTTTTACTTTAATTTCTTCTTATAATGAAGTTGAACATATATCTTCATTAACTTTGGATTTTTTCTTCCCTTGTTATTATCCATATTAGGCATCTTGTTTTCATTTCCCGAGGTTCCTTGCATATTCTAAATTTAATCATTAGTCTTTTTCCTTTAATTACAATAATCTCTTCCTTGTTGTCAACTGTCTGCGAACTTTGCACATAGTATCCCTTAATACCTTTCTCTTCTCTTTACCTCTCCATTCTCATTTTTCTTTAAAGCCTAACTCAAGTACACTCTTTGCCATTAAACTTGCCTTTACTATTCAGATACCATGAATTGCTCTATTGTTTATCTCCAACATCATGTGTTACTTAAATTTCTTGAGGTACTAGGAATATTTCTATAAGATAAACGAAATATTATAGATCGCGTTAAATATATTTACATCTTTTATGATGCCAATTGTGCTTAACACAGTGTTTAGGAAATAGCTATTTATTGACCAGATATATTTGCCGAGGTCTTTAAAAAGTGTTTGCCATCACTCATTACACATTAACTTTATCAGTAAGTTTTATTTGCTTATAAAGTCTCAACAAGTTTTATTATAGTTTCACAATCAATGTAACAATAGAACCTAATTGAAAAAACTAAGCAAATGTTTTTAGTAAAGCTTAGGTTAATCACATTGGAATGCGCTTACCCCTATTACATCAAAAATATTGATTTACGTTGAACTTTCTATTTAACTTGCTTACTATTTATTTAGTTCAAATTGTCCATAAACATCATTGTTAATTTTATAGAAAAATGTGTTTTTATACACGTACATTCAATGTCATACAATGGCACGCTCACCAGTTTCTAAGGAGTTCATTCCCATGGTTACTCTAGTGCTGATCTTCATTTTAGTAGAAGTGCCAAATAAATTATTATTGTTTTTGAGATTTCAGTGTGGGAGATATTTTAACATTGTCCTAATGAAACAACTAACTATTGAAAAAAGACTGTACACCAAGGATGAAAACATGGAAATAGAATCAATTTTACACCTTCCTTCCCCAACCCTTCGATCTCCAGCTCCAGGCTTTGGACATAGAAGAGATCGATTAAGGGATTGACAGTGAATGTAGATGTGGTATTAATAACCTTGTTTGAATCAGAGCTTGACTATGGTTAGGTCTCTTGATCTAAGAAGGGAGTTGTCAAAAACAAACTGGCCTCAAAAGAGTACCCATATAAGTCCCCTTAGAAAGTGCCCCTCCACGCTGTGCAGATGAATAGGATGGGCTTTAGACTGTTTCCTAAGACAACTGGGAGTAGAGGGAGCTTAATCATTGTTCATCTCGCTGAAGCTTTGCATGATTTGCCTTGCTGAGGATGACTAAGTTTAGTAATAAATGGGAAATAAGACAGCTTAATGGTTATCTCACAAGGCCTAGGATAACTTTTATTTAAATTTAATGAACATTTTGAACCAAATAATATTTAATGTCTATATATAAATATATCCAATTTTATTCTTTTCCAAAGCACCCACATACACCTATCTTGAAGTGACCTTTTCATTCACAGGTCAACATATGCTTTCGTTCATTACCTTCCAGAATGGGACAATGGCAAAGAGTATTTTGTCAATTTCTTATACAACACTGGTAAAGCAGAACTTAAAAAAAATCATATGCATACAGTGTGTTTAAACATCAAAGCCAAAGAGCTATATTTTAGAAAAATATTGAATGACAAAACTTACAGTCTCTATGCAAAGATATTACATTTAAAACTTCTTAACTTTATTTCAATCTTCTACTCTTGCTTGTTTTTGTTTTTTTAATTACTTATTTTTACAAAGAATTAGCAACTTAAAGTATGTTTGTTTATGTAGCTTCAACCTGAGGAATTACAAAAAGGCTACCATCGTTTCAGAGTGATTAATTTAAAACTGAGCTGAAGGGCACAAATAAACTTCAAATTATATCAGTAAAGAACTATCGGAGACACTCATCTCATGCTCTGCAGACATTTATCCATTTCTCTGCAGAGCACCAGCAAATTCTCTAGACATCCCTCAAAATGCACAAATGTACTGGATGTCAAACCATAGAATTTTACTTGAAAAATGTTTCTGTTAAGCCACTTTATCAGAGTCTACACTTGTTACAGATTTCATCAAAGCTCTTTAGCAATTTTTCTACTTAATTGAGTTCTCTTTCTTCAGTTTATTCTGTTTAATTTAGAAATGAGTAAATGATAAATAAGTCCTTAAATCAATACAAGTATAATATAAAAAGACTACCATTTAGTTTACATGGCCTTTAGAAAATTAAGAACTATAAATTGCCTTTCTGGTGACTCTAAGACATGAATAAGCCTTACCCTCACCAATTAAATATAAATTCTATTTATTGTACAATTTTCTAACAATAATGAAAACTCATTAAAATTACTCATAATCTCATAATTCTAATAAGCCTACTTTATTTTTTATTTTATCATGTTTTCTTCCAATTCCTAAAAATATATCTATGGTTTACCCAAAGATATTTATATAAAACATAACACTGTGTCCCCTCTCTTTTTTTAGTTTAACAATTCTACATAGGGCTGATTTACCTTGATGGTACACAGCCTTCTATTTTTAATTTCTCCAAAATATTCTATAGAGTTGATAATTCATCCCCTTATTTTAGAACCCTTAGTTTTTTTTCAGGTTTTGCTTATTTATGCCAATAGAATTAATCATCATTTGTTAATTTTTCTTAAGATAATTTTTTTTGTCCAGGTGCTGTCATATTGTTTTCAAAAAGGAGTATAACAAGCTATACTGCAGCCAAAAATATATGCATGTGTTTTGTGATAACACTCTTGCAACACCGATATTGTCAAAATATTTATTATTTTGTACAATATAAATAATCCAGTATCTCATTATCGGCTTACTTGTGTTTTATTGATTTAATTATAGTGAATAAGCTGATATCCACTGACTTATATGTGAAAAGCATGTTTATTTCTGACCATTTAATTAGCAGAATAACTTTCTAAAATAATTTACACTTAGAGGAAATATTACAAGGTACACTCTGCTAGCAAGTAACACTAGAGTAAAAGGCACAAATTTGATTATATATCTAAGCCTTTCTGACAACCATTTTGTTTTCTTAGTATGTATATATAAAATTTAAAAAATTGTAATACATATGATATTAAATCTAATACATCAAATATCAATACAGAGGGACATGGGGATAAGCAAAACATAGTTCTGTGGCCAAAGGACTAGAAGATCTACTCAGAGACTTTAATCACCAGCTTCACAGCACAGTCATTGTAGTCAGAATTCAGCATCTTTATTTTAACTTGTCATACTTGGATGCCTTCAAGCATGGTGTCATTGAATCACATGCATAGACCTCCTTAAGGGGGAAAATACAGGCACGGGTACTTGAGACTAATGGAGAAAGTGATCAGAGGAGGCAAGAGAACCAAGGAGTAATTAAAGTAGAGTTCTTAGGGAAACTCTGCTCTCAAGTACCTACGCATGTTTTCCTGATGCATCAAAAATAAATAATAATAGCACGTGCCTCATAATGTTATAATAATGATTACATGAGTTACCATGGAGAATGTGCTCTAAACATTCGCTGCTACTCAATACCTCAGTTTTCAGGCCTCTAGATCCTGGGAGTTAAGGGACTTCCTTGTTCTCCGTTGTATTTCTTATCTCCCTCACCTAGAGTGACGACATGCCC
Source organism: Miniopterus natalensis (assembly GCF_054644295.1). Classification (NCBI taxonomy): domain Eukaryota; kingdom Metazoa; phylum Chordata; class Mammalia; order Chiroptera; family Miniopteridae; genus Miniopterus; species Miniopterus natalensis. The sequence goes on from NC_142081.1 coordinate 146,273,056, forward strand.
TGGTTACCTGGGACAGTTCCGGTGTATGTCTTCCAGTGTTATTATAAATACTTCTTCCTTTAATGTTCAGAAGTTTCCTATTTTGCCAAGTCATTTATATGGTCGCCTCAGCCTGTTCATTTTCCTCCATAATACTTATCACCATCTAATAGACTGTATATTTATTCCTTACATATTTATTGTCTGCCTGTTGGTACTAGATGTAAACTACATACTAAAGAATTTGTCTTTTTAATTAATAGTCATGTCCAGAAAAACATCTGATTTATTACAAAGACTTTAAAAACATTAGTTGAATGAATAAACTAAACATCTTGATGGCCGTGGAGCTATAGTTGAGAGGGTTCCATGTCATTTTGGATTTCCCTTGCTGCAACGAGCTAGTACAAGATTTGCCCAAGCCAGTATAGTGTCAAAGTTGGAAAGCTGGTGGAGGGGGTGTGATCGGCTGTCACCTAAAGGAGAACTGTCAAGATATCTAAGGCAAAAAGAATAATTCTGGAAATAGCTTTGACATTACCTCTGTCTTCTTTAACTGCTGCCGTTACTAATATTTTTCTATTTTTTATGGTTACATAGAGTTGTGCTGGTCCAGAGGTTAGGGTGGAATCACACAAATAGTGTGGTTTGTACCAAGCATTACTTACTTCCTCCCAAAATTATCTCAGTCATAGACCATCTACCAGCCAGTGACAAAGACTGTACTATAGAATGTAATATGACAACTTGATGTGTCAGAAAAGAATGGCAAAGCAACTCCCAAACTATATTCTGCATTATTATCATAACCACGAAACATTTATTGGAGTGCTGTTGGTAATGCATGTTGCTGAATTCCAGAAGAGTTTGAGAAATAACTCCTCTTAATACCTGAAGTACTTGAAAGAATTTAGTTTAAATACTGTGTACATAACTTAACAAATATAACAACTCAACCTTTATTTAATGCCTACTATGGTCCAGATACTGAGCTAGGCACTGGAAAGACACACTATCTGCCATCAAAGAGTGCCCAATACAGTGGGTGAGAGAGGGAGGGGTAAATTTTGTCCCACTTGATTGGAGCTATGATAGAATTATGCAGAGATTTATGGAAGGGGCCTATACAAACCTGCAGGGTGTGGTGACTGATCACTGTTCTGAGTTTCCATTGAGGAAGCTTCAGTGTACTGAATGGAAGGAGTTAGGGTTAGGGTTAGGGTTAGAGTTAGGGTTAAGGTTAGGGTTCAAAACATTCTTCTGGTAAAGGTTGTGATTATTTTAATCCAATAGCAAGGGGATTAAAAAATAATCTCTAGAAACTTGTATGGAAAAAACAAACCGGTAACATATTTATGCCAGGAGAGAGGAACTGAAACTTATTGCCAATTTACATTCTTTTTCAGCCTTTTAGTTCTGTGAAATGCATCACTTGTTTCTAGAGTACATAGTTGTGAAATTGTTTACCTAACGTTCAGGGTTAAGGGAGAAGTGTCTGTATATTTCTCTGTGGAGGGCTTTACTGTTTTATAGACTTTCCATTGCTTCAAAAGCAATGGCCTTTCCAAGAGAATTTAGAAATAATCATACTAATTTAGATTTCTGATTAAACAGGATTACCTTTGCACTGTATCAATACTAACATTTAAGGAGTGGAATGACCTTTGCATTTCCTGATGTGTCAGGGACAAGCTTCAGTTTTATTTTCTATGCAGTGAGTCTTTCTAAGAGAAAATGCAGGATTTCAATTTATATTTCTAAACACCAGAATAAACTCATCTTACATAAATAAAAGTGTCATTGGCTGCAATTTACATCTCAATGTGAATGTCATTCCTCTGCTTACTGTTGAAGCTTTAAGTTCAGGCTTTGAAAAAAGCTCTATCTGTTCTTGTTATTACAAGCCACAATCCTGACAGCTCTCACATTAATGACATCAGATTGCCAGCTTTAGTGCCTTCCTTTGGAGCTTATTTTGTCATTTTTCACCACTTCTTTGCCTGTTCTCAAACAGAATACATTCTAATGAGATTTAGAAAAGTTATAAGTTTCCACACTCAGAAGAGAACTTCCTTTCTCTGATTTAGGTGACAGCATCCCTAGAATGCACTTAGGAAGTGAAGTGTACACACCTTAGCTAGATTCTGTTGGGGAAGGAAGGTGAATAGAATATTACTCTTTTCCAGGTATCACATGTAGGTTTAATATATTTAAGGGTGAGGATAAGCTGTCACAAGGGACTGAACCAAGGCAAAGGGACTATTGATTTTGTATTTCCTCTGGAATATTAAAAAAAAGCCTAAATTATGTTTTTAAATTTAAGAAGTATAAAGAAAAATAGTTTATTATTAATTTTAATATACTCAACCTATCACAAGCAAGCTATTTTATGTCATTTAGTGACTTTTGTTAGATGATATAGCTCAAAATAGATTATGAAAAAAATGAGAGAGCTGAAAACTAATTTTCCAAAAAAGATTAGTTCTTGTGTAAGGGTGTTAATATGATAATGGTGATCTAGATAAAAGGCAGAAGATGATATTGGGAAACAACATATATGAAAAGAAAAAAAAAAGATAAAAGCAAAATACTGTATCATTTTTTGGTTATGGTAGAAAAACAATTACCTAGCTTAGAAACAACAAGAATAAGAACGCTATAGTAATGTTTCAAGAGAAAAAAATGGTGACCATAAAAACCTATACCTCCATGTCTTTGGGATGGAATAATATTCATGGAAGTTCTTTTAATTATTTGGAAGAAAGTAATAGGTGGAGCCAGATTACTATACTATACTTACTATTATTATTTGCACAAAAAGCTACATTTTTCTCTAAAACTTAAATTGTGGTGACATATGAAAGGAGATGATGATTGAGAACTCTAGTGATTTGGGGATTTTTTCTTTATTATATATGGCTTAAAAAGCTCTTCCTTATTGAAGAGACTTCAGATGGCTTAGGCAGAGCCACAGGTTATAAAAGGATTCTACCTTGACTTATCTAGAAGCTTAAGCTGCAAATATTATGGGGGAAAATGGAGAAAATCAGATTACTCAAAGTTTAAATGCATAAAAATGAGTCAACCACAAAGCTTAAGATATCACTAGATTAACCCTTTGAGGTCGTATTAAATTTGGACATGGGTGTTGTACTGTTGGAATTAATTTCCATTGAAAGAGCAGTGATACATAACATGCAAGATTATGAAGGATAAACAAGAGAAATTATGAACTGATACATGAATGGAGTTAAGATTTGTACGGTTCCTTGCTGTGGTGGCTGAGGGCAGACAAACGACCGCAAAGCGTTAATAGATCCATGATCAATCATGATCAATATTTGAAGACATAGATTAAAAATCAGAAGACTTTTTTACTTTTTATATATTCTTTTCACAGTGGGCAAAGTAACATGTTCTTATAGCAATTTGGGTTCAGTTTCTTCATTATTCATGGCCATCATTTTTTCCTAGTCATATCTATTCATTTGTTTTATGCCAATGTACCACCTGTCTGGGGGTGAACCCTGATAATTTCCACCCAAGAAATCATTAAAAAATAAGGCAACTAGAAGAGACGAAGAATTTTTTTCTGAATTTTTTAAGTAAAATAAACGTGAAGTTTATGAGTCAGAATGTGTCATGAGCCTTCTAAAAGACAAAAATATTGTCACTAATGTAATTCTAATTCTGTCATCAAAAATTATTCTATTGAGTAAGAGAAAGATTAGTTTCCCAAAGAAAGTCACATGACTGCACAAGTAGTTCTCAGATAAACTTGGGTTTTAAAAGAGCAAAAAGACATGGAGTGATGACTGGAACATCATATAACTCAAGACAAATACAGGAACCTGACATAGTATGGTGAGGATGACGTTAGGAAGGACAAACCTCAAATAAGCATTCAAGAACTCATCCCCTGTGGAGACCTACAGTCTGAATGAGGTTACAGTCTTCTGTACTCTGTAGAGATGCATCATTTCCACTGACCTGGGTCCACTGGTCTGTCAGCTCCAGTAGATCGTGGTCTCCTTGAAGGAAGGGGATGTTTTCTATGTCTTCTTCACCTTGTTATAAAGTAAAGAACTTAATAAATGTTTGAAGTATTGTGTATACATAATGTCAAGTTCAAAAACCACACCAAAAACCCAAAAAACTTTAAAAAGCCATATAAGGTAAAATAAAATAAAGACAAGATAGCCTTGCTGCTGGTAGTCAAAGACAAAGAATATAGGTCGTTGACATTGTGCACTTACGTTTTCTATCAATAAAAATCTTAAAACAAAGATGATATACTAAACCTAAGTAAGACAGGATGGATGTCAAGGGAAATGAAAATGGGAAGAGAACACCTACATGCTGTGAATAAGTTTAGGCTTAGGTTGCCCATCCTAGCAGAATTATATATTAGTTCAGGAAATAATTTATTCTCTATATAACATTTATCATTGTAAAAATTAAAAATGTTAGGATCAGCTCTCTGAGAGACAGTGAATTTCCTACACATTGAGAATTTTAAGCAATTGTTGGATGCTGACTTGATGAAGGTAGGGTAGAGGAGACTCAATATTAGACTTTAATGGTTAGACTTTAATGTATTAAGACCTTCTCTTCTACCCTAAAGCTATAAGCATATAAGAATCTTTTGAACTCATCTCTCATCTTTAGAGTTTTGCTTAATTCTTACAGGTCTTCCAAAAAATTCATACTCTCCTTCTGTTAATCCCCTTTAAGATATAAAATTATTTTGGTAAAATATAAATGTGAATTAGCATTATTACTTTCTTAGGAGTTGTGCTTTTGTAAAAATAGTATAATTTTTTTAGTCATATCCAGTATAAAGTAGTGATTATGGGAAAAGAATTTGTTTCATATATTGTTTGATTTTATCTTGGTTATACCCTTCTCTAATTGTATAATTTTGAGTAAACTACATAAGTTTCTAAATTGTAGTTTACTCATCTATTAAATAAGAACACTTTTCTCATAAAGTTGTGTGAGGGTTAAATGAAATAATGCATGAAATAGTAGCTGGCCTAGATAATTACATCAAAAAAAGGTTGAGGTCCAATTGCTAAGTATTTAATTTTCTGACCCTCAAAATTTTCAGCTGTGAAATGAAGTAAAGGGAAATTATCTCACAGAATTGTAGTCAAGATTTAATCAGATATGAAAAGAGAGTGACAGTGCCCCACTCATAGTAGTAACTCAAAACATGTTAGTATTTTTTGTCCTTTAAAAATCTTTAGGACTGACCTACCGGCATGGCTCAGTGGTTGAGCATCAACCTATGAACCAGGTCATGGTTTGATTCCCAGTCAGGGCACATGCCTGGGTTGTGGGCTCAATCCCCAGTAGGCAGCTGATCAATGACTCTTTCATCATTGATTTTTCTAACTCTCTCCCCCTCTCCTTTCTTCTCTCTGAAATCAATAAAAATATATTTTACAAAATCTCTAGGACTGATCTAAGTGCATATCTAAATGCCCAACTAGATATCTCTTGGTTTAAGACAGTTGTTCTTAATATTTTCTGGGGACTTTTAACTCTTTTGAGAGGCTCCTGAAAGTAACAACTTGTCTCTCAAGAATTGTACAAATGCATATATAAGCATAAATCTTGCACCCAATTTCAGCTATTTTATGGATCCTTGAAATCAGTTCATGAATCTGTTAAACACCATGCTCTACAGAACACTCTGGTTGGGCACAGACACACAAATAATCCAAATGAAATCATCTGTTGTGCATCACTATCTGACAGTATGCATATCAGTCCTGTATTTATTTGTTAGTATTATCTAGTTCAGTTTCAATGCTTCCAGAGCACTTATACAGAATTTTCACTTTGGAGTGTGACTAATACATTGGGGTTCACAAGTGAGTACCCTTCATAAATATTAAATGATATTAAAATGAGATGAGGGAAACCTCACTCTGTGAGAAATTCTGCTTAGGGATTAAAGAAATGAAACCAAAATACCAACTTGTTTCAATAAGGAACTATAGAAAGGGTAAAAGAGAAGTAAAGAAGTTCAAATTAATA